>NC_142524.1:24783857-24828857 GCF_964205215.1 Stylophora pistillata
AATGGCCTGCTCCCAGTTGGCTTGTTAGCTCAATTGGTAGAGCGCTGCACTAGTATCGCAGAGGTCAGTGGTTCGAATCCCGTACAGGCCTGAATTTTTTTCAGGTCTGATTTTCACTATTGCTTAAATAGTGCTTTACTGCGAAGGATCGTGCACATATACGCTTCATAACCGCAGTTCATATATATGTATTTCATATGTTTGTTGTTTGAAAATAATGTTGTGCTTTATTATCAAAATTAAAATTAAAAAAACGAAAAAACCTTAACCTACCCAACTTTGCAAGTACACACGGCTTCTGATATCTTGTTGTCGTTGATTTCTAGATGCAGTTGATTTCTAGATGCAGTTTGTGCGGATCTTCGTGTTTTTTCATTGATCGCCAGCATTTCGCATCAACTCTTGTACCAGAAGGTGCACTAGCTCCAGTGTTTGGAGCGTGGCAAATCTTAATATCATGAACAAATCCTTGAATAAAATAGTTCAAACCCTTTTCCAAAACCTTCTGTGAAAGATCAGAATGATCTGGAAGAAAGGAAACCGAAATCTGGTCTGGAATTTTCGCCAAATTGTCTGAAGGGCTAGACACTCCGCCGTTCGCGCCTCCATGTTTTCAAAAAAGTTGTGGGACAAGATGGCAGCATGCCGCACGCTTCCTTCTGATTGGTTGATTCCGCATTGCTGATTGACAGGTCGGAACTATGAATTCTCAGCATTGAAAACTAGTTCCTTTCAGTTGAATAGAAGGCACCGCTTACGCCAGCTTTCTAAAGGTATTTAAATATCTTTCTCTCCAAAGTAAAAGAACCTTCCTTTTGTCGTATATGCAATTTCATACATGGCTTAAATGATTGCATATTCCATATGCTAATATCAAAAGTAAAGATCTTTTCTTTTAATCACCTTCGGACTTGATCAGTTGATTATAAGAAAATGTGGTCATTTTACTTCTGTTGCAAGTTTTAAGTTTTAGCTTGTCAAACACTATACCAAAAGCCCATGGGTCAAGACACTCGCTGGCCTCTCTAATGTAAATGTGTACGAAGTCTAAAAAGAAACACACATATCATTACCTCTTTGTCGGGCACTGTGGCACTGCTTGCGGGCCAAGATAAAAATTTTAGCTGTTTAGCCCGCTCACACGCTCGCATTTTCGGACTCTTTAATTTTATCGTAATTTTTCTCAGTTTTTAATGTCTCCATGTACTTCAAAGTGAAAATAATAGTAATATAGTATATGCTATTGGTTATAAATATGTTTTAGACCCCTCTCAGATAGAGTCATTTAATCCTCGCTTAGAGGCTCCGGCTAAAATGACTCTGAATCGGCCCGAAAACATAATTAGACCTTCTGTTAACGGCTTTTTTCCCTTTGATCTAAACACATTGACGCAATTAATCTCCAAGAATATCTCGTCTGGATATTTGAACCTCCGTTAAAGTTAAATATTTTTTAATGAGCGCCTGAAAAGTAGTAACAAAGGCCAAGGGATCTTAAGTAAAGTAGCTCTCGTAAACCTGTTTACAAAAAATGTCTCTTTTTAAATTCAAAATGTGTTAAAAACGTACCAGGGAAGCAAAAATAATAACGACAAAAAAATGAATGCTTCTTGACAACAGCGCGTGCTGATAACAAACTGAATGTGCTTTTGTCTCTCCATCAGGCAGAAATTAGATTAATTACGTCAATAAAACTCCTCGGGAACCTCAGTTGTTCCGACGAAAGAATAATATTCTGAGAACAAGGCCAGATGAGCCAGCTATACGGGCTCAGAAGCTGCTGTATTAGTCTTCTGGGAGGTATTGATGAAGAATTCCTCCGATGTTGTCAGTGAACACGCCAAGAGTGGCTGTGAAAAGTCAGGAAACTATATTTTTAAATCCAACATGTTGCTTGTCTGTTCCGGCACATATGGTATCGTGAATCATTCATTTCATTTCATTTCATTTTTACGCGTTTATGGAGGAAGGAGGGATCTGTAGAATAAGTATACAGTTAAAAGGCGTCACTCGTCTTCAATGAATTCTTCCTGGTCTTTAATTGGTTGTTTAAGAGACTTTTATAACGAAAATAAACTGCACTGCTCTTGACAGTGCTCACAAACAGAGTGAAAAAAGAGAGGGCTGAATTTTCACATGTACAGCCCCTCCCGCCAAATCCTGCTCCAAACCTTTCTAATTTCGACATGTGTATCGACGCTCAGCTTAATAAGGCGATAGAAAGTATAAGCCGGCCGGGTCGAATGTAGCCTGTAATTCAATAATACAGAACATAAAAATCCATTAGTAACAGACCGCGCGCCGGAGAGTTCAATTAAATTTTATTTACCGTTTGACTTGTACTAAATTTAGAAGTCGATAATTGCCAAAACTAAGAAATATAAACCCCTCGTTAAAGCGATCGATCTAACAGTTACGTCGCTCTAGGCAAAGGTTACACATTGATTAGCATCCGCTGTTTTTCACCATGAATAAGTTGTCAAAATCTTTGGGTTTTCTGTGCCTCATGGCTACAGTTTTATTGCAGACATTTTTTCAGGATAGTGAAGCTGCCATACCTGTTCTACCATGCCAAGGGAGATCGCCTTATTGTCCTACACATAAGCCCTTTTCACTGAGCCGGGAAAAGAAGGTAACTCAAGCATTAACATTCGTTTAAGCACTTCAAATTGGCAAAGCGTGAGCTGAACATTTTTAATTTCTCTACGACAAAAAAAAAAATTTGAGCACATGTATTTCTGGTAACAGCCGGAGCTGAATAGAATTATAATCTTCAGTTAGGACAAAAGTAAAAGGACTAAATCATCTTGGTCCTGGTGATATACCTCAGTCAACTTTCTTTCTTATTTTTCGCCTTAAAGAATAATCCTAGTTCTCAAAACTCATTCAGAGTAGGGATTAAGGTTTGGATCTGTTTGGTTTAAAAACTGACTGCGATGTCCCTTAACCTGTTACCGCTCGAGGTGATCAATCGGAAATTAGGATTTTCTTGCAATTCTCCTAAACTCTTCAGTGAACAGGTAGTGAATAGAAAGAAACAAGAATATTATCCACTAAGTTTCTCTATAGGACATCATACCTCAATCTCCGTGATGGCTGACTGAGAAATGCTTGAATAATAGTTGTTTTTCAAGTTTTCCTTTAAAATTTTTGCGCGGGAAATCGGCGCAGTGGGCCAAAATTGATTCCTTGGCGCATGCTCGATGTTTTACCACTGTAGCTGTATTGTGGTCTCGTAAAAAAAAATTGCCCTCAGGGGCTATGAAAACGGGTGAAATGCAAAATGTTTAACCATCAGTTAGAATAGGCTTTTCAAGTACAATCTGGGCGCTAGCTGGCGTCGCGCGTCAAATTTGAATGTACAGAGAGAAGAAGTAATGAAGTTTTAATTTTTGATCGGTCACTTCTGTCATTTGAAATAGCACGTTTCATTTCAAATATTACTGTTTCAGGCAGTTGAACATCAAAGACGCATTTGTGAGGCCGCACGTACTTTAAACTGCGAGAGTGAAGAACCTCAGTGAAAACAGCTGGAAGATGACGGACGCCATTAAGGAACACCTGTTTAGTTGGAAGTTTTGTTTAATTAGAAACCCTCTGTCGCTTAAAATAAAGTGAAATGCTTAGTTTAAACAGCTTGCCGTCTGAACTGTTTTTTACAAATTTTAGAAACCGCACAAGTTCTGAAAATTTCAATCATTTAGCTTCAGTAAAATACCTCCTTCGCTAGCGAAAATAGTTGAAAGTGATCCTAAATCTAGAGGACAGAAAATGTTCTCTGTCCAAGTTAACAAAAGAAACTTACATTTTCGTTTCAACCCATTAAATTAAAGCTCGAGATCGTAGGACTGCGCGTAAAATTCGAGATTTCCAACTATTTACAATGTGTGTGCATCATTAACAGCACAATCCTAAAAATAATTAATTCAAGGAGTGGCAGTTTTAGAGTCTGGGACCGAGCAGTTACTCAGGGATCTTCATGGTTCGTCTCCTTCCAGTTCCACTGTACCCACCTGAAAATCAATGAACAAGTCCAATCAATCAATCAGTCAATCAATCAATTAGTGATAAAATAAATTAGAAAAAAATGCTGCCTTATATCAATCAATATATAAATTAATTCCATGCGAATTAAACGAAATTAACATCCAAATTCTATTTTGGGTAAACTGGGGTCCTTCTGTGCAAATGACGTGATTAATTCCCGATCCAAACTAAAAGCCTATATTTTGTCACAGATTATTTACATGGGCTCAAAACTGTTTCGTACATCATTAGACCAAGTGAAAGAAAATGTTTGAGACAAGTTAAAATGGGGAAACCAGTGAGTATTGAGGATTGAAATGGAAAGAAAGCCCAAGAGAACCTAAATATAGTAGGTTTTATTTGTAGAACCTCTTCAGAAGAGGATACCACGAATGAAGCCCGGGAAAACGCTCATGAATGAATCGGGAAATTTGCAGTTTTTATGGACCGAGACGAAGTGGAGGTCCATAAATATGCAAAGAACAAGAACGAAGCTAATACCCAGCTATCTTCACTGAACAAGCCTGGTCAATAACGGATTTACTGTTACAGAAAAAAAATTCACTTTATCAAGAATCAAGAATGACTTGTTTACAACGAGAGCCAGGAAAGAAAGCCAACTGAGTTTGTAGCACAATAAAGCCACTAGAATCGTCTAGATTTTCTTTGTTTTGACTGTCCTCTAGCGATTTTTGCTTCTCCATACAAGAATTGCAAAGTTAGTACTGATTCAAGTTTGTTTTTGCCCGGGATCAAAGCGGGCAATCCCAAGGAGGCAAGATGGGCCCATCATGCCCGCTCGAGTGTCCAATCAGAACACAGGATTCGCTTCATATCGCCCGCGGGCGCTTCCAGCGATATACTAACAGAACTTACTATCCCACTACACCTAGACGAGTACAAATAAAGCCTTAGACGAGTACAAATGTCACGCGGTATTTGTACTCGTCTATTGTAGTACCGGTTAAACAAGTTTTCTCGCATCGCGCAAGGGAAGAATTGGATTGTAATTACGGAAAAAAAAAAAAAATGGCGGACAATTTGAATCATAGTTCCGACGACGGAGTCAGAGTGGCTGGTAAATATAGATCCAAGTTCATTAGATGAATCGAACGAAGAAAAACAGCTTGAAGGCCAGAAAATTTCTTCATTTAATGAAGAAAATAGAAACAGCAGCACAACAACGCGCCAATTCCGTTCCGCCTCGCATACTTCTGTCACGCACTCCCCGTAAATATACATCCGC
Source organism: Stylophora pistillata (assembly GCF_964205215.1). Classification (NCBI taxonomy): domain Eukaryota; kingdom Metazoa; phylum Cnidaria; class Anthozoa; order Scleractinia; family Pocilloporidae; genus Stylophora; species Stylophora pistillata. The sequence goes on from NC_142524.1 coordinate 24,789,130, forward strand.
GAAATTCGCCCTCACTGCAATAACAGTTTGGCGTGTTGGATAATAAATAACTTATTAGACGTTTTGTTGTGTAGCATCGCTGAGTATTTTTACTTGTTATTTGTATTTTGACTCGCCCTACAGGCTCGTCAAAATACGGCACAACTCGTAAAAATACTCAGCGATACTACACAACAAAACGTCTAATAAGATATATTCATTATTCAACTACACTCCGCTGAGTACAAATAACGCCCGAGATGAGTGCAAATATCACGCGGTATTTGTATCCAGAGAACGGGATAGACAGGTTTTCTCGCATCGCGCGAGCGACGAATTGGACTGAAGTTTCAAAACTAATGGCGGACAATTCAAATTAATTTCTTGACGACGAAGAGTCGGAATGGCTGGCGAATATTGATCTAAGTTTATTTAATAAAACAAACGAAGAAAATCAGTTAGACGACAATGAAATTTCGTCATTTATTGAAGAAAATAGTAAGAGCAACATAACGCGCCAATTCGTTCGCTTGGCATACTTCTGTCACGCACTCCCTATGTGGCGTGTTGGATAAAAAATACCTTATTTGACGTTTTGGTGGGTTGTATCGCTGAGTATTTTCCCTCGTTATTTGTATTTTGACTCGCCCTACGGCACAACTCTTAAAAATACTCAGCGATACTACACAACAAAACGTCTAATAAGATCTATGTACTGGAAGAGGCAAAACCGATGCAATACAACTGCAATACATGAACTATCTTACCAGTCTCTGACAAGTGGCAGATATTGTGCCAGATATAGTTCTACCAGACGTGCTGGATCAGCGATCCACACTTCATTCAAACAGTTCACCATGGCAATAACAATAAGGTGAGCGCATCGTTCTGTTTTCATGGTCGTTGGAGGAAGTACTAGATCCCTATGAGTCTATTAAGTGGAGCAAAATTGAAATTTTAGCTTGCAACAGCGCGAGACAGACTTTCTTTAGAATAAAGAAAACAAGGAGGATTTTATGTCATTGCGCAAGGCTGTGCCCGAAGGAAAATTGAATGGAGCCCAATGCTCTGAAACTGTGAAATCCAGGGTGCCCGGCATATGCTTTGTGTGAAAAAAAGTAAAATTCATGAGTCGCCCAAGAGGAAAAGTAAAACGCCAGGGGCCACCGGGCGCTGCTAGACCACAGCCTTGTCGCGACTTCGTTTCCTAGAGCGTTTTTCGAATCAATGACGAAATACCAAAACCAAAGTAAACAAAACGGCCAATCAGAGATGAACTATGAGAGTAGTTCCTTCTTTTCGCCAAAGCCCGTCGCGCATGAGAAAAAAATAGGCAGTTAAGGCTGCATATGGCTACTGCTGCCGCATCCCACATCTTTATGAGTCAGGATTGTTCCACAAAGGAAAGATGATTCAAGAATGTAGTGACTAATTGACACTTAAAAACCAATGGTAACAAATAATCATATTAATATGATACTAGTGACAGTAATAATAATAATAATAATAATAATAATAATAATAATAGTAATGATAATAATAATAATTAAAACAAGTTTAAAAAGTCTCTGGCTGAGAGAAAAGTCTTGAATCTCTTCGGTATTAACAACTGTTCTACAGAGTAGCAGAATTCATCTTATGTCTGCATTATTTTGCTTCAGCTTCATTCAGCAGAACAGCAAATAAATTGACGATACATGATCGACCTCCTTAATAATAAAATAATAATAATAATAATTATAATAGTATTAATAATAATAATAACAATAGGTGAACAATAATGATCTCTTCTGGGGCTAGCTCAAGGACCTCTCTGTTCCTCTATCTATTATCTATTCTCTATGCTCCAATAATGATTAAACTAGGCTTCTATCAATTTTAACTTTGATTTTGCTAGTTTATTATAAATCATTTTCTTATTTCATTGCAATGACTTGTTTCATACAACAAGGCACTCCACGTTGTGGATTATTCCACCATTCCACCGTTCCACCGTTGAATAGGGTCACTGTAAACTCAATGTGTTGTATTTCGGACCTTGCTCGCTTCACAAATTTTGCGGCTCTTTTGAGTATTTGTCGCTGATTTAAATGGTAAAGTGTTCCCTTTTCGAATAGGAAAATTTTCTTCAAATTTTCTATGATGTGCAGATCAAACCATTTAGATATTTCTGAGAGGAGAAGTCTTTTATTCAATTTCGAGCCGGAGACGCCACTGTGAAATTATTTTGAAATGATTATCATCTTCTGTGTTGTCAAAGCAGGAATTGAAAAAATTATACCTCCGGATTTACTGGGCATAATTCGCTGATCCGAACGTTTAAATAATCTCTTTTCCCTTTAAGTTCGCTCGATGCTCCGATCACACCTATTCAGATATTTCTGCGAGGTAAAGCTTTGTTTTTTCAAGCGCCATCCTGAAATAATTGTGAGATGCTTATCTTTGTATAAAGTAGTCCGAAACAAAGAATACGTAGCATCAGGAAACTGTACGATAACATACTAATTAGCCATTTTCTAAACGAGCGGCGGTCTGGGTACGATTTGCCACCATAAAGGCTCTTGGGATCGTCTGGAGGGACAACGTGAAGGTAAACTAACATGGCGCACTATAACTGCTGTATTCCAGGCTGCACTAATAGTTACAGAAATGCACCTAACCTTCAGTATTATAGAATTCCTAAAGACCCTTATATACGTAGAAAGTACGTGGTTCTTATGAGGAACGAGACGCTGAAATTAGACTCTACGAGTACGCGGATTTGCTCAGCTCATTTCGATGGAGGAGAAAAACTTAGCAGAACACGCTTGCCTTCAAGGTTTCCATGGACAAAACTGACAGCTCCACGTAGAGAACTCAAGAGGGCCAGTTTTGAAGATACGCAGAAAATGGAGCAAACCAAAAAAAGAAAAACAACACTTGCTCAGTTACCACTGGAAGCGAACTTTAGATTTAAAGAACAGTCGGAAAATAATAATGTTAATGCTGGCACCAGTACCAGTGTGGAAATACAAACATTAATTACTGGTGACCAACTAAACAGTTTAGATAACAGAATACAAACAAGTGAAAAAGAAATTGTTAAGTTAAAGGGAGAGATCCAGCCGTCGGTGAACGAAAACAACGACATGAAAGAAGTGAACAGCAAATTACAACAGTGGTAATTTGAGCAATTTGAGCAAGTGTTGTTTTTCTTTTTTGGTTTGTTCCATTTTCTGCGCATCTTTGAAACTGGCCCTCTTGAGTTCTCTATTTGGAGCTGTCGGTTTTGTCCTTGGAAAAATTGAAGGCAAGTGTGTTCTGCTAAGTTACTCTTCCCCATCGAAATGAGCTGAGTAAATCTGCGTACTCGTAGAGTCTAATTTCAGCGTCTCGTTCCTCATAAGAACCACGTACTTTCTACGTATATCACGACCTTTAGAAATTCTATAATATTGAAGGTTAGGTGCATCTCTGTAACTGTTAGTGCAGCCTGGAATACAGAAGTTATAGTGCGCCATGTTTGTTTACCTTCACGTTGTCCCTCCAAACGATCCCAGGAGCCTTTATGGTGGCAAATCGTACCCAGACCGCCGCTCGTTTAGAAAATGGCTAATTCCGAGTAACATTCGAAGCGATCCGAAGAAATCGTCAGCAAGCGTTGAACGACCGAAGATGTCCCGAAACAGACAAACCCAAGAGCGAGGAATATCGAGTAGAACTCGGCAGACTTCGCTTTAAGGCGAGGAGGTCGCTCGTACTCTATCGTTACACTAACTCAACAGGACAACGTTATGGTTTCGCCTCGATAGGAGGCTGCAGCCATAAAAATGAAGGCTAGCGCGCCTCATGATACTCTCGGAGGGAGGCGCACGAAAAGTGGGAGCCTCCCGCGACGCGCAAGCCACCAAAAAGGAGACCGGGACTGCTCTAATCTAAAGCAGAGCTGAGGAACAAAATTTAACACGTGCGCTCAAAATCTGCTTAATAATAACTCGCATATAGAGTCCTAAAGTGTGACGTCACGTTGCCATGACAGCATTTTTTTCTGGTCTAAACAGTTTAAACTCATACTTCAAACATGGCGTCTTTATCGATATGCTCACTCGTTTCTTTCTTTTCTGGAGAGCGGAAATCGCTTGATCGCGGAGAAAACCACTTCAAATCCGACCATGTCCAAAGCTTTATTTATTCCAGGGGAGTCATCAAAGGTGAAGTCCAAGCAAGCATGAAAAATAAGGACTACAAAGTCACAGTAAGTTGCCAATTTGGGATCACAACACGTATGTTCAATTCGAAGAACTCCCAACCCCGATTTCACCTCCAATTTAATGTTTATATTGCGGAATATATATTGCAACTTACGTGTCTGTTTCGAATTATCTTTTTATCAGATTTATCTCGATGAAAACCTTGAAATAAAAAACACAGAATGCGAGTGTCCTCGCGGCGAGTTCAAGTGCAGTCACGCGGCAGCCATATTTATTTATGGCATCCATAACCTTAGCAGGACGGACCTGGAATGCCAATGGAAACGAAAGCGAAAGGCAGAAAGCGTACAGTCTGCAAGCCAGATGTTTCCAGCGCCACCGAAGAAGAAGGATTACAGCCCTTTGGCGCGCGATCCTAGCCGAGAAGATCGGATGTGGCTGTACAGCTAACTAAAGCGCTATGGCAAATTTACAGGGACCTGCTGGATCTTGAGTCCCGAACCACAACCTGCTACCCCTCTCCCGATCAAGACGATTGAGGATATCATTTACTCAGAAGGTTTCCTTATGGCATCTACGAAGGAAAAACAATTAGAGTACTTGATTGAGAATGCCAAAGTAGAGGAGAGAACCATAAATGTTGTGAGCACCCTCACGGCTGGCCAGCGAAACAGCCCTGCATGGCACCAAGCTCGTAGAGGCCGCCTGACTGCCAGTAATTTTGGCTCCGTCCTCCAGGCAAAAAGAGTTACACCGTCTCTTATCAAGCGACTACTTGGGGAATACAACTTGAGTGGAGTTACAGCAATTGCATGGGGACAGGACAATGAGACTGAGGCCCTGAAATCCTTCACCAACATCACAAACTTTACACCTGTACAGACCGGCCTTTGGCTACACCAGTCGGGAGTTCTGGGTGCTTCCCCTGATGGACTTGTGGGAGACGACTCGGTGATTGAGTGTAAGTGCCCCTACACACATCGAAATGCGACAATCAAGGAAGCTTGTGGGCACAAAGACTTTTACTTGGAGGAGAAGGAAGGGAATTATACGCTGTCTACCACACATGTATATATAAGAATAGCGTCTATTGTGTTCTACCTCATTCTTCAAAGCCTCCCGACATATGTAAATGATGTGGACGGGTATTCTGAAGTTGCTCCCTCAGTGGTTCTTGTGGTCCCATTCCTCAGCTCTGCTTCAGACTTTTCCTTTTTCCTTCTTCGGTAGCTTGGACGTCGTACGAGGCGCCCACTTTTCGTGCGCCTCCCTCCGAAAGCTCCATTAGGCGCGCTAGCCACGGCAAACTTACTCTTCCCTTGGTTTCGTTAGTTACATCTTCCTCGCGCATTACTTTATAACAAATAACCTCATCAAAGTTGGCTTTCATCAACATACCTTCAGGTTCTCTCGATATGCATTTCGAAAGAGGTTTGTATACGTTACGCCAGGGCATACCATTGTAACACCGACATTCTTATCATAGACTTCCATACGTAAAGTGTTGAAATAACCCTGTAAATAATAAATTTTCTGTTTCCTATCTTATTTAAGAATTTTGGTTCTATTTGTCTGGGTTCTTGATTAAGCTTGTTCGGTCAAGATGGCTGGATATTGGCCGAATGTTTTGCGTTTTTAGACCAAGTCGAGGTCTATAGAAAAGCAAAAAAAGAACGATGCTAATATCCAGCCATCTTAACCGAACAAGTTTGGTCAATAAAGGATTTATTATGATGGAAAAACATTTCGCTTTCATAAGAATCAATTTGGAAAGCTTCGAAACATAGCCAACTGTGTGTGTGGCCCAATAAACCCACAAGGCTCGATTATGTTCCCTTTGTTTTGATTGTCTTCTGCCGCTTGCGACTTCATCGCCTACATTACATCACATTACATTACATACATTACATACATTACATACATACAGACAGACAGACAGACAGACAGACAGACAGACAGACAGACATACATACATACATACATACATACATACGTTAATTGACCACTCCCTCATAGGGCTTTTCAGGGCCATTCTTACAACACTGTAATCAAACTCCCCTTGTACACTCATTTGATAACCCGATTTTGAAATCACGCTTATGATTTCCAACCACTCAGTTCAGTTACCATCATAGCATCATCAATTACAGAAAAAGTGCAATGTTATTTCAAGTCAATTACCTGAAGTGCATGTTTGGAAGCTGAATACACAGCCACAAAAGGTGATGGTGCTGCAGAATTAATCAATGAATTGACATTGTGCTTGGTGTAAATTGTTTTACCCAAATAGTAGAGGAAAAATATTTTATCCCTGTGTCAATGCCTTATATTTTATAAAAGTCATGCAAAATATAGAGAAATTTCAAAATGTAAACACCTGTCCACATCCAACTGTACAAATTGGGAAGACAGTATTGGTAAAATATTTATGATATCTCTTCAGAATATCTGATGGGTTTTTGACACCATTTCTAATGCCCCAGAATGGCTTCAAAAGTCTGTCACATAAATCAAAAACAAACTGAGACAAAAATGGACCTAAAACTCTAAGTCAGAGCAATTTGCAAATTAATTTTAAGCTTCAACATCCCCCCCTGGGGCAATTTGACACAAGAGGGGTGGGGAATTTGAAGTGTCAAGCCCATCCAGTGTTTTATCTTTTACTATGGAGGTGTTTGTTAAGGTTAAGAGTTCACGTTATTTTTTGGAAAAAAAAAAGGGTCTACAAGAAAGTCAGGGTCACTAATCTCACCTTTTACAAATATTGGCTATCAAATCTGGCACTTGTCAGGCATTTCATATAATTTTGGCTGGAGGGGGGGGGACCAGGGGATTTGAACATACCAGTTTTCTCAAGTTCAAATACCCAGCTGAGGCTGGGGGATGGGGGATGTTGCAAAGCCTTGAATTGATCACTGCTTAAGAGGTGACTATACAACCATGTGTCAGACAAACTTGCATGTGCAGTGCTCTTTGTTCTCTAGTAAATGATTACTTGAGATTACTCTGATGGGGGGGGGGGGGGTGGGTTGTCCATATAGTACCAAATGTTTGTTATTATTTCTGTAGGAGCACATTAATCACACATTTCTATATCGCTCATGTAAGTGATTCTTAAAAAAAATCTTTCAGCTGTCAAGTTGTCAGACAAGAAAGGGTAGATTGTAAAATGATGTCTTGTCATGTTTGAAGAAAGGATTTAAAGCCTTCAAGTTTTAAGTTCATGTTTTAATACTGAACTTTCAGTACTGTTTTTTTTTTTTCTAATTTTCCCTTCCCCCCCCCCCCCCCTCCATCCCCTCTTGAGTGAGATATCACTTAACTTACCACATTTCCCAGAGGCACTACTTATCACAACAATTTGACCATTCTTGTTTTGAACCATGTGAGGTAGAACAGCTTTGGTAAAAGAAATTGTTCCCAGTACATTGGTGGTCAGGACTGGAAAGACCACATCAAAATCACTATCCATTGATAAACCCATCTGTAAAACTCCTGCATTGTTCACCAGAAAATCAATCTGCAGTTTTAACAGAATGTAACAGAATGTATCTGAATGCCATACTGATTAGCCAAGTAACAAACATTATAACTCAATTACGGAACATAATGATGCATAATGCCAAAGAGCTATATAACTGGTGTATATAGCTGTTATAACTGTTGGTGTGAGTTCTTTGATAAAAAAAAAAACTTGTATATATAATATATACATCTTATTAACCAAGCGCGAGGGTCGTACTGAGAGAATATCGGCCCGAGGTCTTGACAGTAAGGACCTCGCTGCGCTTGGTCCGTACAAAAAAAGACTGAGGGCCGATATTCTTCCAGTACAGTCCCGAGCAAGCTTGGTTAATAAGAGATTTATTATACGACTGAAGTTCAAAGGGACACAAGTGTGGTATCATTCAGGACCATTCAGGACAGTGCCCGGTCCAATACTGAGAGAATATTGACCGGCAATAGAGCATTTTGATTGGTTGATTTTAGTTATTGGCCCTCTGACTGCCCGAGTTGTGTAATAAATATTATATATAATATATATTTTATATTATATATACATGTTTTTTTCATCAAAGAACTCACACCAACACAAAATGAACAATGCAATTCAATTCCTGCCAAATTATTAAATTTTGTTTAGAGTAGTTCTTGTTATCATTATTCCATTGTTTTTACTTCATAAATATTTTTAGCACATTCTTACATAATCAGTCACATTTTAGCATTTGCCACATTTTTAGCCATTTCAACTTTTACTACATATTTATGCTAATTTAGACAACTTTTACCCACTTGAAAAGGACCTCAAGGAAGTCAAAACGTCTTGCTTTTTTATTGCTAATTTTTAGCTTGAAATCGATCTCTAAGAAATTACCTATAAAATAGATAGCGATGAAATACCAGGATTTTTCCTTTTACTAAAAAAACATATCTTTATCATATGCAGTGAAGATACTATTTTTATTTATCAGGGGTGAGGATATTGATATTGGCCAATTATGGTTACTAACATGATTGGCCAATTACAAGAGAGCTTCCTGCTAATGCGAACGGTCAGTTCTTTTGAAATTTGACTTTTTGGAACAGAAAATATATGTATTATTGTCTATTTTTCTCCTTTTAACTTTATATCCGAGTTTCACAACATTTTTGTGACAGACATTTTGTGATAGGTGACCACTTTAATTACACTACTTTGTTGTTTCAAAAATTGATAAAAAAAGTTTGTTTTATGTGGAAATTTCATCAGTATCTATAAAATAAACAGAATATTTCATGGCCACTTGGGGATACAAATTTTATCTTCTTGTGTTCAAATTACAGCTCACAAGTGAACAAAGCAAACAAGTGAGAGATACTTACAGCACTCGAAGATTAAATTCATATCGCCACGCCGCCATGTAATATCATCTATTTAACACCCTAACATTAGTACGTATATTCTCCATACGGTTGTCTATATATTTCCTAAGGTGCTGATAAGGAGAATCTCTTACTCAATCAAAGGCTTCTTTAGTTAGTGATCATTTTATATATTCTCCTGACTTCAATGTATGATTCAGGGGGGAATATTGTAAGGAGAACTTAATCTTTAAGGGTCACCAAAGGGTGAGTAACCTGTGGTGAGCTAGGATCCCTTTGAGGAGAAGTGGCAATACAATGTGGACCCTTCAAGGCTCATAAGACTTATGAGAGGGACATAGGAGAAGCCATTTGGTTTGAGCTCATGATGTATGGATGGCAAGCCAAATATTTCCCATCTACCATACATGTATGACAACCACTTTCCTTTCCTTTTTCTGCCTTCCTTCTTTTAGCATCAATCTCCTCAGGTCACACAGCCTCTCCCAGCCCTAAACTTCTGTGACCAATTGATACCCTCATACAGGGATCGGTTTTCAAAATGTTTGTCTAGTGTGCAACTGAGACCATGGAGGTCCTACTATGATAGACATTTTTATCTTATATTAATGGCCATTTGGTTACCGTGTCTACACACCAATATAGTACCAGAAGCATTGATAATAATACAAATGCCTTGATTATTAAGTACCTAAAAATTACCTTGCCAAACTTGTGAAGAGCTTTGGCGACGCAGTCTTCATGACAGGAAAAGTTTGTAATATCCTGTGGTAAGACAAGAAAATCATCCTCAGATGTCAATGGAAAAATCTTTTTTGCCAAGCCTGTACAGCAAGAAAAAAAAGAGCTGTGTTAACGCATAAAATATGCAGTTTATCCCCGAATAATAGCACCATACTGAAGTGGCAACATCCCAATAATGATGGGACGAAGTTCGAAGTTCATTTATTTGTTTTAGCAGGTTGATTAATTTGGCAGCTGTAATAGCTGATGTGGACCTGCTGTCCTAACCCACCCATCCCACCCCAGGGGAGGACATCCATCACACAGTAATCTCGTGTGTGGGAATTTAACGTCTCCTGCCCCAACCCTGCCGGAGACGGGACCTCCATTTATTCGTCCCTATCCGAGAAGACTAGAATATCTAACCATTTCTTGATGTTATAGAAAGGTAGCAAATTCTTCTCAATTATTTTAAGACCTTGAGTGTTGTCCGGACAGATTCCAATGTCCGTGTTCATAGATTACCTCTTGCAGTCTTCACAAATTAAAGGCTGCCCATTTCTATTTCAACACCTGCTTAGGTGCATCTGAACCCCAATTGCCAAAATAACGTCTTTGTTTTGATCACTGTAACTTGCAAATAAGGATCGCTAAGTTTACCGAAAAAAAAAAAAACACCTAAGAGTAACACTTACTCAGGCACTGATTTTTCACTCTGTCTAATTCGTCTTTTCTCCTCGCTGATAGCACCAGTTTACAGCCCAATTCAGTTAGCTTGTAGGCTAAATGTTCACCTATTCCACTCGATGCACCAGTGATCCAAATCACTTTACCTCGCAATCTTTTATCCGGTGGTTTTGCAAATCTTTCGTAGAAATGCAGTATTGAATCACAATCAGCAAAGTAAATCCTCAAAGTATGCAAAACGACAAATCAAACGACACATATCTCAAAGAAACCCAGCACCTCCATGGCTGGCGCTGCTACGGCTACCGGAAGTAAAATTGTCCAGAAACGAGTCATTACGCATGTCAGTGGTTCCCATCCAGCCGTAGCGGGAAATCCTTCTACGCGAGTGGGAAGGTTTCGGCGTAGTCTGTGGTACGTGAACTTATCTCGCTTCTTTCTTCGCTTTATACACTCTCCAGAGCAATTTTAACTATTGAAATACACTTAACATCTTTAAAAATAGCTTATCGTGAATATTTATCAAGCTTGCTGTCCCTTACCGAGTGAATCTGCCTTTATTTTTGCAGCCGGGTTTGTCGAAGGGTCGAAGCAGTGTGCACATGGAGAACGCAGCGAACGCCAGGAGAAATGCGTAAGTAGAAAGTCTAACTTTTCCTTTTCGAACCTCAAAGAATACTTGAAATTCAAATAGCTGAAGCCGAGGAATGACGAGGGTTATGAAGGGCCGTGTAGAAACTTTCCTTTGGTGTTTATAAGCTCAAAACTGCCAATTTTACAACACGTAAGCTTAAATATTTTAATTCACTCATTCACTGTGCACAGGATCGCTTACAATTTTTTTTTCCAAACGTTGGAATCCCTCGTCTCTTTGAACGAAGTAATTTTCAGTTTTTAGACGTGCAAAAACTACCGCGAAGACGCTTATTGGTTTTAAACTTCTCAGCCGTACTAGGTTTGTAGTTCGCGTTGCTTGAAGTTGAATTTTGGCGGGCTACGGCGACGTACTCTCCCCAAGCCTCGTCAACCACGATAGCCGTAGCAGCGCCAGCCGTAGTGATTTGCTTAAACTCCCTAATGATCAACGTTGAGCAGAGTGGGGTGTCTCGAAACTTCAGACCTCGAAACTTCAGACCTGACAGACCTCAGACCACAGGAAGCCCAGACAAGCGACGAGTCTGGTTGTTTATTCGAACACAGATTTCTCAAGCTCTCTTTGAGAACCACACAGGGAACACAATTTGCATATTTATAAGGATTTGTATGGGATTTTCTATAGGATATCCACAGAAATAGTTAAAAGTGAAAATATTAATTAAAATAGCTTACCTTGTTCCATACGTGTGTTGTTTGCTCCTGGTGTCGTTATTTTACCGATTTCACTTGATTTAAGCGGTTTTTTTTTTATCCTGGTTTTCTGCCACATAAAGAGAAGACAAGCCTTGTCTCTTAAAAAAAAAACAGTTAAATCAAGTGAAATCGGTAAAGTAACGACACCAGGAGCAAACAACACACGTATGGAACAAGGTAAGCTATTTTTATTTAATAATTTCACTTTTAACTAACTCTGTGGATATCTTGTAGAAAATCCCATACAAATCCTTATAAATATGGAAATTGTGTTCCTTGGTTGGTTCTCAAAGAGAGCTTGGGCCACCTGTGGTCTTATTATCGTAAACTTGTATCATGAAATGTCTGAGTTAAAGCTCAAAATAAATGTAAACCTACCTCACTTGCTGTGTATTGTCGTTTCTGTGGCTCTAAATGGCGAATTTAAGCGATTTGGTGGGTTTTGCGTCGACTTTTGAATAAACAAGACACATATGATCAGGGTTGTCATTAGAAGCCGGTAGGCGGCGGAAATCCGCCGGCTGTCAGACCATTTTGCGCCGGCTACTTTGTGAAGCAGAATTTTTGTAATAATTTGGATATATCCACAAAGTTGAAATGGTAAATTGGCCACCGTAACGATTACAAAAGCTGACGTTTCGAGCGTTAGCCCTTCGTCGGAGCGAAAGAATTTTTGTAATATTGAGATCTGTCTTCCCAAGAAATCTTTCTTTTTGTAAATCTGAAGCTTAGTTTAGTGATCATTCTCTTGTATACTCCTGATGTTATGGAAGACAGAAAAACCTAAAAACCTGTACAGGAAATACTGTACAAAAACTATCAGTGGTACAGCTAACTAACAAGTAACATGAAATGCGTGACTTCGCGAAGCACGAAACTGATCGCAATTCACACGTGCGTTGATGCTTCGAAAATCGAAAATGGATGGCCAGCGAAGAAAGCGATCTCTTCAAGATTACTTTTCAGGTCAATCGAAGAAGACGAAATCTAGCGAAAACGAGAGCCACCAAGGTAAGAAGGAGTTTCGATTGCTGTCAAATATCATAATTACGAAGCTCACCGAAGCATTTAATAACACAGATATATCTCATTTAAATATAATGGCAAATTATTGCCGATCAACGACATACTTTCAAAAGAGCTTTAAGAGGGTTGGAAAAGGAAGTTTATCAAGATCTATTTCACCTTGCTGAATCAGTTGTGTTCATTCCACTCTAAATAATTACAAAGGCAGGAAGATTCGCCTTAATTTGCCGTAAACACGTACCGCTATAACGCTAAATAATCACAGAAAGATGTTCTTTCGAGTTCGGGACAGCTAGACTTTCATTAATTGCTTCTTTAGACTCGCAGAAAAGAACATGTTTTACGTTATCCGACAGAGACATTTTGAAGGAAAATTTCGTCATTTTGTTTACGATTTCGACAAAGTTCTTCGATCATTGTAAATTTCGTTCCAACCATACGTGGCCGTCAAAGTTGCCGCCAGATTGTTTTTTTTTTTTACGATTTCGCGACGTTAGCAATTGTTCACCAAATCAGTTGAATTAAAATACCTACAATTTAACTTTCTTAAAATTTATGGACCTTTTCGAGTACTTTTTATCGATTAAAAAGGTCAAATGTTTCATGTCATCGTGATTTGCAAAGCTCGGTGCATTCGGCGGGTGATTTCCAGATGTTTATCAGTTGTGATGTTTAGAGATAAGAGGAAATACTTTGATAGACAAAACATACGCCTATTTTAAATTCGGAAGTGGGGCTTTAATCCAGGGGGTTTTTACAGCGAAAAAGGGGGAAAATACGATGAAACAAATTTATAAACCAGATTCTATGGACAAAAAAAAACAAAACAAAAACATAAACAAAAACAAAACAAGACAAAAACGCAATGAAAGAAAACGTTATGAGAATAGAAGGCTGAAGCATTTTCGTTGTGGAAGAAGTTCATGAAGAAAACGAATCTTCATTCATTTATTGCTTCTAGAAATTGTGACTGAGAACACCAACCTTTCATCAGAAAAAGAAAGTGGTGGAATTAAGGGAAGAAACTTTCTACGTTTGTACATATTTTTGAACTGATTTTAACATCAATGTCTGGCTAAAAATGCTACTTAAATATGCCCCAGAATGCTGGAAAATACGTCACAGAGAGTTTCGCATTTCAAAATTTCTCGGGGGAGCATGCCCCCGGGCCCCCTAGAGAGGCGTGTTGCGTAGCAACACGCTGTGCTTGCTCCGCAAGCACAATTTACTTCAGCCGCCTACTCAGTTTAGATCAGACACCTATTACATTTTCTAATGACAACCCTGTATGATGCACGATCCTCGCAGTGGGTAGCGCTATCTACTGCGAGAACGCAGATAAGACCACAGATAGCCCAAGCTCTCTTTGAGAACCAACCAAAGAACACAATTTGTATATTTATAAGGATTTGTATGGGATTTTCTACAAGATATCCACAGAGTTAGTTAAACGTGAAAATATTAAATAAAAATAGCTTACCTTGTTCCATACGTGTATTGTTTGCTCCTGGTGTCGTTACTTTACCGATTTCACTTGATTTAACTGTTTTTTTTTTTTTTTAAGAGACAAGGCTTGTCTTCTCTTTATTTGGTAGAAAACCAGGATTAAAAAAAACCGCTTAAATCAAGTGAAATCGGAGTAGATAGCGCTATCTACTGCGAGGATCGTGCATCATATGTATCTAATACCGCAGTACAAAATATATGAACCTCATATATTTTCATTGTATCTCAATAAACAAGACGTTGATGCTTGCGCCATAGCTATTCGTGAAGTATTTACACAGGTGTCTAAAATACACCCCTTGTTCAAAAATGGACAAAACCTTAGACAGATAATGGTATATTTTGATCAAGCGGAGTATAACGGCTTTAAAAGTGTTATAGGAGCGGAACTCTGCGAGAACATTTTGCGTGGATGGTACTGTGCACTGGAAAAGGTCTGTCAATCGAGTAAGTGATATTGTCACGAAAAACAAAGAAGAACATAAGATTTTGCGCTACATTGGACATACCATACAGGAACTTACGAATCAAACTGTGGTCAAGTTGGCTTTCGACGTCCTTTGTGGTAAAAGGAATGTAGCAGAGGCGAAAGATCTGCTACCTTCTGATATAGCTGCAGCTTCTAATCAGCAAACCAATTTTCATTGGTCTCGGTCAGCGCACTGGGTGAGGTGGTGGTCAAGAGAAAGAATTTAAAAAATGTTTTGTAAGGCCGACATTTTACGAGATAACGAAGACTGGGACGCGACACCCAATACCAGCAATGCCGTGGAGTCGCTAAATCGTCAGTCAATTGGTGAAGAATGTAGCAACATTGCGGCGCTCATGAAGAATATTTACATGGAAGACAGGTTACATGCAGTCAAAATTGTTGCAAGTGAACAAAATATTAATATAAGTTATGAGAATAGCAGCCAAAACGAGAAAGGAAAAAAAGGCAAAAAGAGGAAGCGTTCTCGACTAAGTTTGAGACGAACAAACAGTTCGCTACATGAAAACGAAGCCCAAGTGGAACAAACTCCTCCCGATAAGCGAGCGAAATTAGACAAACGATCATCAAAACGGAAGTTACCTGTAGGAGAAAGGATGATTGGAACACGTGTGGAAGTAGAGTAGGAAGAAAATGTTGAAGGAGTTGTTAAGTATCTTTGTTGGATAAAAGGAACAGTTATGGATTACGATAAAGTGAACGGGTATCTCGTTCAATTTCCAGATGATGTGGACTGGATAAAATCTCTAAACAGCAAAGACGTAAGGATAATCAAGTAGGCATTCGTGCAAAAGAACTGAAAATTGAATCAAATTAAGAAAAATCAATACAAGGATTCAGCTAACATTGTCGCCAACGTTAAAATACTATAGGTAGAAAATTGAATTCACTTTGAAGGATGTAGTTTGGCTACAAGACGCTAAATTAATAATTCATTTCGGGGGTTACCATGCACTCTGCGGCATGAAACAGATTGCACAATCGTAACGTCACAAAGAAATCATCAAGTGACAAGAACTAGGTGGCAAGGTAGCCAAATCCGTCTATTACAGAATGTGATAAATGATATGTTAATTGTTCTAGTTGAGCTCAATACATTCAGACAAACCGTTCTGATGAACACTAACACAATGGACCTGAGATCGCAGGGTTTAAAAAACAACCAAGGACATTGATAAGATTAATTAACGTTCGATTTTGTAACATCTCAGAAAACTAGGAGTAAAGAACAAAGGATATACCTTGTAATGAAGTACCAGAAAAGTACTTTACATTTTACTGTATTTCACTGTGGTGTTTTAGCTCTACTGAAAGAATAGTTATGGTTCGGCATGCTTAATAAAGCTGTCAACGGCTGTTTTGTAGGTCTTTGTATTGGATTAGAATTAGAAGCATCAAGTTCAACATCTCCGTTTGAGAAAACACAGTAACCACGGGATTCACTTGATTTCTTTTCTTCAGGGATGTGCGGTGCCTCTTGGTCAGTGCGGGTTCGAGTCCTGGCCGGGAACATCATTTTTGTTGTGTTGTGTTCTTGGGCAAGACACTTCACTCTCACGGTGCCTCATAGTCAGTGTGGGTTCGAGTCCTGGCCGGGAACATTGTGTTATGTTCTTGGGAAAGACACTACACTCTCACGGTGCCACTCGCCACCCGGGTCATAGTAACTACTAACTTTACCCAGGTGTATAAATGGGTACCGCGGATGCTGTGAGTGAGTACTTCGCCGTTAGTGAAATTTTATTAACTGCGAAATATTCCCTCTACACCATTATGCAGAGCAAGTACATGGCAGTTGATGAAATTTTACTCCCTATTATTTCATAACTGCGATATATTCGCTTTAAATTATAATGCAAAAGGAGTACTTCGCAATTAATGAAATTTTATTAACTGTGAAATATTCCCTCTACACCATTATAGGGAGCAAGTACTTGGCAGATAATGAAATTTTATTCACTTTTATTTAATAACTGCGATATATTCGCTTTAAATTCTAATGCAAAAGGAGTACTTCGCAATTAACGAAATTTTATTAACTGTGAAATATTCGCTTTAGACTATTGTGCAGAGCGAGCACTTCGCCGTTAGATAATTTTTATTAACTGCGAAATATTCCCTCTACACTATTATGCAGAACAATTACTTCGCAGTTAATAAAATTTTATTAACTACAAAATTTGCCCTTCAAAATAATCAAGAGTGGGTACTTCGCGGTTAATAAAATGTTATTAACTGCGAAATATTATCTTCACTTCGCCATTTGTGGATTTTTATTAACTGCGAATTATTCCCCGTACACTATTATGCAGAACAAGTACTTCGCAGTTGATAAAATTTTATTAACTACGAAATTTGCCCTTTAAATGAATTAAGAGTGGGTACTTCGCAGTTAATGAAATGTTATTAACTGCGAAATATTATCTTCATATTATCTTCAAAATATTATCGAAATATTGTCGAAATATTATCTTCATAGGTCTGAAGTTTCGAGGTCTGAAGTTTCGAGACACCCGGGCAGACTGAGACTTATGCTCTCTAGTTTATTGGGAGGCCTGGGATAATTTAACTACAGTAAAGATCACAGGCAGCCTAGAGTTGAAGGGGGCGCCTTCTCCTCTGAAGTCTACTTTGCATTTGAATTGTGTGAGAAAATGACTACCGTCATGGTCCAACATTATCGATATCGGTATTTAGAAAGAAGAGTATCCTTAGGTAGAATATCTAATATACAGCTACGTCAGTTCTGTTGGTTGTTATTTCTTTTTTTATTTGACGTTTATGCAGCTTAAACCATATTTATAATTTTTTCCCTTTTAGGTAGTCTGCCTTGTATGGGCTCTATGACCCTTTTGTACATTATCCTAATGATGATGATGTTTTTCATTGTCATTGAATTGTAAAAAATAAATAATTGTTCTATTGTTTCCAAAACCACCATTTGGTCACCTCAGCAACATTTCATATCGAGCTATATAATATTTCCACCCGTATCACTAGGTACTTCATAACCTTGAGGAAACGCTGTTATTTGCAAGGTTTAAAAGTTTCACGTCAGTTTCCAGTTTTTCCAAAGTACCCACCGGAATAAATAAATAGACAAATAAAACAATCATTTGATTGAGTGTTAAATGAATTAGGAGAAAAAAAAAAAGCCACTCATCAATAATTACATCGCTTCATTCCATAAGAAAAAACAATTTACAATTCTAATTTTCATTTTGAGTAAACAGGGTTTCTACTGCGCTCATGAGGCGATTTATTTTCAAACCTTGCTTATTATGTAGTGAAGAAAAGTTCAACAAATTTCCATACAGCCTTGGATTAAAAAGGGAACGTACAAAGTAAGCTAAAACAGGGGGGGATGGGGGCAACACAAGGATTGCCGAGGACTGAAATACAAAGACAACCCAAAGGGCCCGTATGTTTAGGATTACATGATTTGTAGAGGAGGATGCCAAGAATAGAACGCGGGAAAACGCTGATGACGAAGTCGCGGCTGGTTCAAGTATTACACCTAATTCGTTAGAAGGATGATGTAACTGAGTTTTCCACCAATACCAGAGCGTACTGGGGGATGGGAGGGGCAACACATATGCAATACAACTGCCATAGCTGAGAGGTGTCCAACGGAAAAAAGAAAACTTTTGATGTCTTCGCTTGGTTATCTTTCGCAGGATCGCTTTTCGATCAAGTGTCTCAAAACCAAAGTAATCACAACTACCAATCAGTGTAAGGGTAACATCACCATTACCCAACGAGAACTCAAAGCTGAACCTTGCCTGTTCGTCGGTCTGTCCTTGTCTTTGACGTTTATTAGTAGCTGACGTAGGGTAGTGATTTGTGGATTTCGAAGAGTTGAAGAATGCGCCAAATGTTCTCAGACATGCCCTTTATGTATGCTCAGTTTATGTCAATACAATGAAATGCTTAGTTTAGACAGCCTGCCGTCTCAACTGTTTGCATCTAAAACCTAAGGCAATTTTTTGTCACAAACACTGAATAACAGAGGCATGTAATTTGGGTTCTACGCTTCTACCTATAATTAGAAACTTCAGATTTTAGAATCGGAACAGGTTCTGAATATTCCATCCGCAAGCTTTAATCTTTTTTTTTCCATTGGCGTCCATACGTTTCCTTAAGCAGCTCAATTGAAAGTGGTCCTGAGTTAGGAGGACAAAAAATGATCACAGTTAAAGTTAGAAATCGAAAAGAAACTTTAGTTTTAATCCCAGCACACTAAAGTTAAATTATCTTAATAATTTAACTTTTAATAAAAGCACAAATCGAACACAGTTAATTTAGGTACACTATTTGAATTTCGAACCGAGTAGTTAATCAGGGATCCGCGGTCAAGTTTCACGGCGTTTCCGGTTTTTCCAATGCACCCACCTGAAGAAATAATTGGAAAAATAAAACAATCGATGAATAAATCAGTGATTACATAGATCAGAAGAAAAGGCCACTCATCAATGATTACATCGATTCATTCCATGCTAAAATACAACTTACGATTATAATTTTCATTCGGAGTGAACAGGGGTTCTTCTGCGCTCATGACGTAATTAATTTTCGGACCTTTCTTATAATGTAGGAGAGAAAAGCTCGAAATCATTTCCATACAATTACATCGTCAGGCCATAGTTAGTGGAGGGGGACAGTCCCCCTCCATTAACTATGGCCAGGCTAAAGTAAGGGACGTACAAGGCAGGTTAATGCGGGGAACCTCTGAATTGTCGAGGACTGAAATACAAAGACAACCCGAAGTGCCCACATATAAAAGTTTGATTTGTAGAAGTGGATGCTTCGAATAAAGCGCGGGAAAATGCTGGTGACTTAAGTCACGACTGGTTCAAGCATTGCACCTGATTGGTTAGGAGGATTTCGTAATTAAGTTTTCCACTAATACCAGAGCGTATTGGGAGATGGGAGAGGCAAAACAGATGCAATACAACTGCCGTAGCTAAACTACCTTACCAGTTTCCGACAAGTGGTAAATACTGTGCGAGATACAATTCTACCAGTCGTTTTGGAATAGCAATCCACACTTCATTCAAACAGTTCGCCATGGCGATAATAATAAGATGCACGCATCGTTCCGTTTTGATGGTTGTCGCTGGAAAAACTTGATCCCCACGAGTCTGTAAAGTGAACAAAAAGTTTTTTTTTTCTCTTGCAATGATGCGAGGTGTCTTGCGGAATAGAGAAAACTTGTCTTCGCTTGATCATTTTTGCTGGATCGTTTTTCGATTGAATGTGTGAAAACTAAAGTGATCAAAACTACTGATCAGAACTAAAGTTAACATCATCAGTAAAAGGAGGTTGTGGTCCTCCAGGTAATAGTGCAACAGCACTCATATTTTTGTATCACACCTGAAAGACAGTATTGCCTGAGGCTCATATAATGATCGACAGTGGTTATCCTAGAGCACTTGACCCAAACCTAAGGGAGAGAACGTGCCAGCTGTGAAGCAGACTTCGCCGATTACACTTCTTGAAACAAAGTCTGGACAAACTAAATTTTCCTTGATTTGGTTCAACAATGCCTTAATAATTGTACATCATAAATAATAGTATGAAATTTGGATTTTATCAAAATACCTCCAGGTTCTCTCGATACGCATTTCTTAAAATGTTTGAAAATACCAAGCCAGGGCATATCATTGTGACACCAACATTCTTTTCATGGACTTCCATACGCAAAGTATTGAAATAACCCTGAAAATGATAAAAGTAGATAAGTACTGGACAACAATTTTGTTTTGAATTTGTAAGTTTTGAAACAGTAAATGGAGATTTTGCCCAATTGGAAGTTAGTCCATTTTCAACCTGTGGGAGTTTGTCACTTGAAGTAGAACTAGTTTGCCCTCAAATCACCAATTCACAAAAAATTGGAAGGGGGTAAACTAGCAGTAGGGCAAACCATTAGGGGAAGTACTTTGGACTTCAAGAGATGGGTGATGGTAGGATTTTTCTGAGTTGAAATATTTGGATTTCTAGATCATTTTGAGTTGGAAAATTTTGGCAAGTATTTTTTTTGGGTAGCTTGATCTAAGTAGGGAGTTTTCTTTGGGTATTCAAAACAATCTGAAGATTGGACATAGTTCCTGTGTATCCTAGCTGTGAAGTTCAAAGAATACAGAAAAAACCAAACTTGTTTTGTCACTGTTTTATTACATAATGCATGACATTATTAATTTGGCATGGTATTTTTTGGGGGGTTAAATTTTGGTCCAGGGATGTTTTGGGGTTTTTTGAAGCCCTAAGGGGTTTTGGGGGGGGGGGGGGGTTGGAATTTTTTCCACATTTGATCATCCCTATCAATTGAAATCTGGGGTACCCCCTTTCAGGGCAAACCTCCATAAACTGGGCTCACACTTACAACAGTCTGAGTTTTTCTGAGCAATTTTCATACAGTTGGCTCCATGGGAATGATTGTACCTTATGGATCATAATTATTAAAATCCCTGTGAAGGTGTAGTCTGATCGTCCGGGTGAGTGTAGTCCTGAGAAGGACTGTTGTCGGTGGCAGTGACTGACGTTTCGACAACCTGTGCGGAAGTCATCATCAGAGTCAAGTGAATGATTGTTGTCAGTACTTGTTGTCATTCACTTGACTCTGATGATGACTTCCGCACAGGTTGTCGAAACGTCAGTCACTGCCACCGACAACAGTCCTTCTCAGGACTACACTCACCCGGACGATCAGACTACACCTTCACATGTTACCCCCGGGTTCAAACCATTTACTGTATTAAAATCCCTGTTTGTTAAGTTTAGACCAATATTTACCTTTACCTTATTTACTTTCCAAAATTCCTAGAGAAACTCACTGTCTGTTCCAAGTGTGATTAATACTATAGCGGGACCTGCCAACCATTTGTTCTTATTGAGGTCATCAATATACCAGAGAAATATTTTTGAAGTAGTCATGAAGAGTTGACTCAAGACCTGTCTTTAGTGCTTTAGTGTCTTTAGTAATATACATCACAAAATCAGCAACAGAAAAATGCAATCATGTACCATTTTAAGTCAATCACCTGAAGAGCATGTTTAGAAGCTGAATATGCAGCCATATTAGGACCTGGTGCTGCAAAATAAACATCAACTAATTAATGTTGTGCTCGTCTTGAGGTGTTCATCATATACAAGAACAAAAATGCGTTACCACGATAATGCCTCATGTGAATGATATGACATACCAGAAATGACATATATCTTATATTTCAAAGGGTAAAACACTTCATCTGCTTCTTAATATAAAGTACAAACTGGAACAGTGAGGTTTTAACCACATGTTTCAGACAAAATTGCATTTGCAGCATGCTCTGTTCTTCAGTAAAAAAAATGTTGCTTGCAGAGGTATCCTCAAATGATTGCAATATTTCTGTTTCCCTTGGGAGTGCAAATCCTGTTTTTTGTTTTGCTTGCTCATCAGGTTCACTTTTCTGGATACAACACATGCAATCTTTCTGCTGTAACATTAAACTTGAACACCCTTATAGGTGATCCAGGTAGATAAGAAAGGGTATTTATCAATTTCCATGAACTTTACACATGGTAGACTCAAAATGTGTATTTGTGAAGTGGCATCTTATAAGGGCTGAGGAAAGGTAAAGTTTATTACAGAATTTTCAGTATGGCTCTTTTCTCATCATCAGAAGCCCCCTCCCTCAAATGATATATCAAACTTACCACATTTCGCAGAGGCACTACTTATAACAACAATTTGACCATTCCTGTTTTGAACCATGTGGGGCAGAACAGCTTTGGTAATAGAAATTGTCCCCAGTACATTTGTGTTCAGGACTGAAATATCCACGTCATGATCACTATCCACTGAAGAACTCATCTGTAAAATTCCCGCATTGTTTACTAGAAAATCAATCTGTGATTTAAAAAAAAAAGTACACGTATGCCTTATGTGAAATAAAATTGAAAATAAGAACTTATCACATTAAAGCAAAAACCAGACCTTGCCAAACTGTTGAAGAGCTTTAGCTACGCAGTCTTCATGAGAGGAGAAATTTGTAATATCCAACGGCACAACAAGAAAGTCTTCCTCAAAGCTCAATGGGAAAATCCTTTTTGCCAAGCCTGTGTAGCAAGAAAAGAAATTCTGATATTCACACCAATTTATATGTTAGAATTTGCTACCCCTCTATAACATCAAGAAATCTGGTTAGATATTCTAGTCTTCTTGGATAGGGACGAATAAATGGAGGTCCCATCTCCTGCAGGGTTGGGGTAGGAGATGTTAATTTCCTACTCACGAGATTACTGTGTGATGGATGCCCTCCCCTGAGGTGGGGTGGGTGGGTGTTTTAGAGGGCCACTAGGGAGAATACTTTCAAAGTAATCGGTGTCACCCTCTTAAAATAAAGGTTATTATTATTATTATATATAGTTGAGCAACTCCAAAAAATTGGCATTGAGTCAAAATCTCTTCATTGATATTTTTTTTCCTTACTGCATTCTTGTTTGGAAATGTATTGGCACTGAATGGAGAAATTCATTGTTGGTCACTTCTCGGAGTACAAGATTCTACAACCCCCCTCACCCATTTCTCTTAGGCCCTGTTTGCACCACACCGAAAAATTTGGAGAGAGTCATTCGACAACTTACCATCGCTCGTAAGAGGCTACGTTCAATTACGAAATATGATGACCAGTTGAATTGTATCTGTCAAGGAACAACAGATCTTCGCGCCCGACAAAAGATTGCTGGCCTCCGAAGCCAGTGAAAATTTTGGTGGGTCAAAAAAATTGTTCGCAAACAAAGTTTCGCGTAGTGTGAACAAGCCCTTAGCGACAAATTTCACCTCCCTATGTTGAATGAAGATGAACTAATTAAAAAACCTAAGAGTAACACTTACTCAGGCACTGATTTTTCACTCTGTCTAATTCGTCTTTTCTCCTCGCCGACAGCACCAGTTTACAGCCCAATTCAGTTAGCTTGTAGGCTAAATGTTCGCCAATTCCACTCGATGCACCAGTGATCCAAATCACTTTACCTCGCAATCTTTTATCCGGTGGTTTTGCAAATCTTTCGTAGAAATGCAGTATTGCATCACAATCAGCAAAGTAAATTCTCAAGATGTGCAAGACGACAAACAGAAAAACACATATCTCGAGGAAACCTGTCATTTTCTTTGAAATATTGATTAATAAAAGCAAAAAGAGAGTCAGGTTACGTGGACACTAATGGCGGACCGAGTAAGAGGCCTGAGTCTAAGAGACTAAAAGACCACAGGCAGCCCAGGTGTTGACTTTCCAGAGGCGCGAACTAATAACAAGCGAATAACCTAACCAAGATATGTTCCTCAACGGCATAGCTCGTATTTTTATAACTTATTGAGATGTCCGTTCACTTCTCCTGATTTCTACGAAATTTTTAATTGTTTTCTTATACTTTTGTGTGACAGTTGTTTACCTTTGAAATATTGCACGGGAAATTGGCGTTGTCGGCAAAATTGCTCCATCAGTGCATACTCGACATTTAACCGCTGTGCTGTTGTGTTGTGTTCTCGCAAAAAGTTTTCTCTCAGGAGCTATGAAAAAGGCTAAGTAACTCATCGAAAACTTCATTTTTCATTGATTCAGAGAATTGCAGAGTTCGCATTCGGCTCGGACTTGTTTTGCAACAACAAAACACACAACAAAGTTTAAAGAAACGGCTAAAAGTCTGGAAAAACGGCTACGACGAAGTGTTACAAGTACGAACTGGACATCCTGAAAAAATTTCCGGGGAGTTTTAAGCAAAAT
Organism: Stylophora pistillata; assembly: GCF_964205215.1. Lineage (NCBI taxonomy): Eukaryota > Metazoa > Cnidaria > Anthozoa > Scleractinia > Pocilloporidae > Stylophora > Stylophora pistillata. Next base: position 24,813,711 of record NC_142524.1, read on the forward strand.
TTTTTTAGATAGACGGGGAAGATTACTAGCCTAATAGTCTTCGTGAAATGCTCACTGTTATTACTAACCAATACCTAACAGAGAAAGAGTACAAAGGCTCTAATTATGTTGGTGACGGAGAGTTTAAAAGCTCGAAGCAAGTTCTTGAAAGGAAAGCTGGACTGCTTCGGCAACAGGGCAAAGGCAAGCAGCCGAACCAGAGCCTTAAGAAGAAAGAAGTACAACTAAAGTGGAACACAGAGTAATTTTTTTGCATGTATATCTTTAAAAATTAATCCCTTTAGCTATCTCTCGCAATTTGCTACACATAATTTGGTAACTTTTCAAAGACTACAAATTGGATTAGCTCTACGTTGCGGGTAATTTGGTTAGCCTTTGAAATAGTTACTTATTCTGTTTTATCCTAAATTGCAGTCGGAATTATGTGTTTCCAATATAAATGACAAGCACTTAATATCAACGTTTCAGTGAACGCAATTAGTCACCACTTGATGCATTTAATGTTCAGACTGTTTCTTTGATGTTAATAATTAACAACTTAAAGATACTGCGAAATCATGTTATTCAGGGTTGAATTAGGGCTTTCCAAGTTGAGTAGTGAGTTTCCATTGGAGTTTGTCTTAAAAACAGGTGATGAGTATTGGGCACAACATGATTCATGAAAGAAACCCTAACGGTTTTAATGATACAGTACGGCCAAACTTCGAAAAATGTGGTTGAAACTTAACCTAAATTTAGTAGTTTCAAAACTACGATACTTAGCCGTTACAAATAAGAAACCCTACTTGAAGGTCTATTTTGAAAGAATGACGCCAAAGGCTGCAAATAATTAAAATCAGAAGTTCAGGATTTTATCTCCCAGAGTTAGGTTTCACATTTCAAACGCAATAGCAAAACTTGAGATTTAAAAAATCGAGACAATCTGAAAGTTAATTTGATTTTTAAATCTAACTCGAGATTTTTGAAATACAAACTGCTGAAGAAAGTCGTGTTACGATGACCCATTAAGCGGTTTAGTTGCCATGGTTATCATCTTATGCTTTTTTAAGATTTACTTGTGGTTTGAATTATTTCCATTGTTGACGCAAGGATACTAGTGGAGATACTCTTGAGATTTAAACGTTAAAAAAAAAACAAAAAAACGGTAGAATGTTTCGTTTAAAAAAAAAACACGAGGCAACAATAATTTCAAAATTTGCTCTCAGGTCAAGTAGCTGATAATGTCATTTTTCGTAGATACAAACTGACTCTATTATGATTTGATGAACAGGTTCTCGTCGTCTGTCAACTGGTTCCTGTAGTTGATTGCTTGCTGTGCAATCAGATAATTGCTTAATTTCTCTGCATCCTTGTTAAAAATGAAGTACTATCTTGAGTTAGCTCTCACTATATCTTTTATCTTTTGGAGAAGTTATCTCTTCAGTCTACTTTATTATTGCTTCACAAGGTAAGTAACCTAACCTAACTTCTGCAAAGTTTACCCGGCTTCCTTTTCAATGTCAATCTTGGTCATTTCATTTACCCTCGACTGAGCTTCTGAGAGATTATTTATAGAGAATCTTACCCTCGAAAACTTCAAGTAAATTCAAACGAAGATGTTAATTAATTAACCCTGTCCTTATCAGTGCCGGTTTTTCTAAACCTTAAATATCTATTGGTAAAGATATGGAGAAACCAGGTGGCGAGGTATAACTAAGCACATCAAGTTTGAACCCACCTATCAAAACACTTTTACATCCGTTTCCGTTCAGTTTAAGGGAATGATCATGAGAGTGAATAGCGTAGAATTATTTGAAGATAGGTCGTATTATTTTCTTGGTCACGTTGGAATGCTCACCCGTGAGGTTGGTTACTGGCTATTAGTTTTGAAAATTTTGATGATAGTAAATTCATATTGGGACACAGAATAAAACCAAAGGCTGTAAAATTTTGATTGTTTTAGTTAAAAAAGAAAAAAACATGGTGAATGTATGAGACTGCTAGTGTCAATTATCTTGGAGTCTTTTCGATGTTTTCAATGCTTTATGGAAAATCTCTAGCCATGTATTATTAATTTTAGTATTGTAAGATCACCGCATATTTTGATGGAGACCACAATTTTATCCCTGTGTTGTTGCTGTCACGTGTCACCCGTAATTATGTTGATTTATACCCGGCTGTCGTGAGATCCTGAAAATGGGTTTGTTGAGTACTGTGGGTGCCCGGGCAAACCAGGACCATAAAATAAAACATGTTGTGTTAAACTTATATGTCCCGGACAACGTTACACCGCATTCTTGAAGAAAGTAGGTGACTGAAAACTGTAAAATGTAACTGGTGTCGTAAAAAATTACCAACAGTACATTTCATATACAATGAATATATGAAGTTCATATATTTTGAACTGCGGTATTAAATACGTATGATGTACGATCCTTCGCAGTAGATAGCGCTATTTATGCAATAGCGAAAATCAGACCTGAAAAAAATCAGGCCTGTACGGGATTCGAACCACTGACCTCTGCAATACTAGTGCAGCGCTCTACCCATTGAGCTAACAAGCCAACTGGGAGCAGGCTGTTAAGTTGATTCGTAATAAACCCGTGATGATAAATCAGATACAATGAATACATGAAGTTCATATATTTTGAAATGCGGTATTAAATACGTATGATGCACGATCCTTCGCAGTAGATAGCGCTATTCATGCAATAGCGAAAATCAGACCTTAACGGACCTTAACGAAAATCAGACCTTAATCAGAAAAAAAAGAAAATCAGACCTTAATCAGACCTTAACGAAAATCAACTTAACGGCCTGCTCCCAGTTGGCTTGTTAGCTCAATTGGTAAGGCGCTGCACTAGTATCGCAGAGGTCAGTGGTTCAAATCCCGTACAGGCCTGATTTTTTTTCAGGTCTGATTTTCGCTATTTATCATAAATAGCGCTATCTACTGCGAAGGATCGTGCATCATACGTAGTACATTTCATACAAAGCAGCAGTTATAGTTGAATACTTCCCACCAAGAGTAATTTTTTTTTTTTTTTTTAATAAAAAGGAGCTCTTTTTGCCAAGAAAAAAAAAATAACACGGGTGACAAATGCAGAGATCTGATTGGAGATCTCCTAAGGTAGTGATATCCTGTTACAATGCTGTCTGTAACCATGCATAGCGTTGATACTTTTTAACGAATCATGATCATAAATTTCCTTGTCGTAAGAAACTAAGGCAGGGCCGTAACTAGCATGAGGCAAGACGAGGCAATTGCCTCGTCTTAATTTTGGCCTTTTTTAATTTTTTTTCTTAAAGATTGACTTTTCTGAAGAAAAATACCACAGAAAATCCTTAAAAAAGCATTTCTAAACCTCTAGATTTCAAAGTTTTCTTGGGGGCATGCTTCCAGACCCCTCTAGCGGCTCGCGCCTTCGGCGCTCGAAACTCGCCTCGTCTTGTCCTGAAATCTGGCTACAGCCTTGTAAGGATAACGTTTTGGGGATTTTTTTGGTTAAAGATTCGTCATCATTATCATTGTTATTAATATCATAGTTGTTAATTATAGATATCATTATTACTATCACGCTGACTCTTACAGCTACTTTTAACATCACCTTGAATTTACATTAGTTGTTGCTCACTTCCTTGCAGATTCCTGCCGATCTCTCAAATTCACTCCATCCATAGATGGCCGCGCCCATGTGGGTCATGTGACTAAAAACATCAATTTACCTGTGGGCATGCATCGTTCCTGTAGAGGACAGTGCATAATTAATAATAATTGCGTATCATTTAACATCGGTCGATCAATAAACGATCAAGTGTTATGTCAGTTCAGCGATTCTGATCACGTTGGACATCCCGGAGCACCTGAAACCACGAGATGGCTTTACCTACACTGGTATTGAGGTAAGATTACCGCAGAAAACTTACATCTTTGTTATTCTACGGATTTTCTGATGAGAGAGCTGAAAAAGAAAAGCACTTGTCGAGAATTAAGAGAGGCAAAAGTAAATATTAGAATAAAATGCAGAGTTTAAGTAAAAATTCAAAAGCGGCGAGATTTTCCGCTTTAGAGAAGAGCTTAGTGGTTTGGTGAAGCTGACAAATTTACCTACAGAGCTTTTCATGTCCAAACGCCAGCCCTGTAGATACTTTTCAACGCCGTGAACAGAAATTATAATGAGCTTCAGGAGAAAATTCTCGGTTCAAGATCGGGGAATCATATCGTTTAGGTATCGGAAAACCCCTCTGTCTAGAGTGATTTAAAACCGAGTTAATTGGGCCTGAACGGGGCACTTGAAATGATTCATGAAGTCTTTCGGGTAGAGAGACAGTGGCTCGGCATTTTTTTAAAGAGGCCAGGACAAGTAATCATTAAAATGTGTTTTTGCTTATCAGAACCCATGTTCCAGTAACCCTTGCTTCTTTAATGGGACGTGCCTGAGTGGACTAACGCACAAAAGATACCTTTGTGTGTGTCAAGCCGGTTACTGGGGAGAAAATATATATATATATAAATTTTGTAAGAGGTATTCATTTTGTGAAAGGACCTTCCTGAAAAATGTTCTAGTAAAATATTATAAGTAATTTACAATTCTGATTATAATGTTGTGGGTTTACGACGGTTTTATCTTTGATTCAGCAAATTGAAGATGTCTAAGGGTTCATTTAATTACAACCTGAGGCTGCAAAGTTTTCTCTAGATCTTGCCTCAGTATTTCTTCTCCGTGGTTTTCAATCTCAATCACAAACAAAAACTTTGATACTAAGTTATTTACACCCAGCTCTTCTGAAAATAAACGAAAAGTTTATTTCTCTCCGTAGCTTTTCGGAGTTACAAAGAATTTTACGATCAGATCAGTAAGTATGCTTGAGTTTGTTGGACACTTTATACACACATTGATGACTCTGAAAAACTTATCCAGATCTTGCACAGAATAATGACATGTACGAGCACAAGGATGAATCATTTGGTTTAATTTCATGCATTTTCACTTCAATTCAGTTTACTACCATTTTAAATCTTGGCTCGTCAGATGCGCATTGTTAATTGCCATAGTTTGCGACTGAGTAAAAAGTAAATGTTTAAGAACTTGTGTTCTAGAGAATAATACCTGCCTCGTAAAAGAAACAGCAACAACAACAGCAAAAAAACAACAGCAAAACAACAACAGCAAAACAACAAAAGCAAAACAACAACGGCAAAACAACAACGGCAAAACGACAACGGCAAAACAACAACGGCAAAACAACAACGGCAAAACAACAACGGCAAAACAACAACAATAGCAACAAAAATGAAACAAAAAGCAAACAAATTTGATATCTGGAAGGGATTCTGAGAGAAGGATCCCCTTCGTTCGAGACACTTGTACGGGATCATGCCACTTTCAGGAATTAAAGCCCTAAGCTTAAGTACTATTTAAGATTGTCGTTTAATTTTTTCCCCAAATGAGCCCTGTCGTGTAGCTGATTTGCTACTTACCCTGAATACGTGATGTATGCTGAACTGTACCTAAACGGTGCCAGCGACCTCAATATCAAAAGAATGCCAGGATCCCAGGAATCCCTGCATATGTATGATACAATGTCCGTTACAGAAAAAACCTCATTTAAAGAAATCACAAAAACTTCAGTTTCAACTAAAGCTCCTTCATGTGTGGATGTATTTTCTTCCAGAGCCAATGGAAACAAAGCTTACCCACTAAGCGTAGGATCGAAAGTTCTTCCTGTAAACTGTCACATGACCGACGACCTCGGAACATATGGAGGTGGTGGATGGACGCTGGTCATGAAGATTGACGGTAACAAGGTATCGAACAGTTGTGTGCGCAAGAGAGTCGATCCACTCTCTGTAGCCATAATTCAGTTTTCGACCGAACTGATAATATTTCCTAATTAGCAGGCTCACTTAGCAAAATCCACTCATAAAGTGGAAGAACGAAGATGTTTGATAACATATATAACATATGTGTAAGAATGTTGTGCGAGCCAACGCGTTCGGCGTATAATACGATTTTAAGTGACTAGATCTAGAGGGCACAAGCAATCGACAATTTACAAAGGGATCAAAAGAATTAAATTGACCATTTAAAACATATACACACATATAAACACTACGAACGGGTGCTTTTTTGTAAATTTACACCTTTTACCAGTTTTTTTTTTTTAAACCCTGATCATTTGAAACCCTGGCCATTATCAAAAGAACAAAACCTTCTGATTCAAACAGAGGGTATGACATGGGCAAAGAAAGCCAGCTTGCATTGGAAAAGTTGGCAGCTACTTTTGAAAAGGAGCAATTTTCAAATCAGAATAGTCTTTTATTATTGTGATCATTCCCGTCTGCTTTTTTAAACGCCTCCCGCAAACCGAGTTTAAGGTCTTTACTGATGGTAGGTTGCGGATGGAGCGCTGGAAAAAAAAACTAAGTTTCGTAACCGGTAGAAACGACCTGAAAACGAAGTTTCCTTGATGTCTATTTTATCTTTGGGTTCAAACAGATAGGAAAGACTTCAATTCAAACAAACTTTTGAATTAAGCTGCACGTACAATGAAATAAATTCCGCTAAATTGAAAAATTACAGCGCACGGACTAACTGAGAGATATAACAAGATATAATTACAACTCGCTCAAGTGAAGCGTGCGATTCTCAAAATTATTCAATTCCTTACCAGACCACCTTTGATTACCACTCACACTATTGGACTGATAAAAATGAGAGCAACATTCCTGGGTGAGAGACTGGGTTTGACGCACAAGAGACCAAATTACCTACCTTCTGGAACTCATCCTTCTCCAAGATCTGCCTCGGTATGAAGATCGACCAACAGCTCAGGTTCATTGTGATAAATAGCAGGCCAGCTCTCTTCACTCATTGATTGCTGATGGCCAATACCGCAACACCTCACTGGGCAGTGACACATGGAAATCACTGATTGGTCCACAAGCGTCTTTGCAGTATTACTGTAATAAGGAAGGATTCAATGTTGTGGATGGCTCTAGCTTCAATACTAAAGCAAGAATTGGTATAGTCGCCAACAATGAAGAGAACTGCCTCACATGCGATTCCAGGATCGGATTTGGTACTCACGGTTTCCCGAATGCTGGCATCAAGTGTGGAAATGTTGCCTTGCCAGCTAGAGTCAGCAGATAATGGCGAAGTAAACATCACAGCAATGGGCTATATACTAGTTCACTGAAAAGTGCACAGATGCTTTCGAGCCTTCCATTATGAAAAGATTAGTATTTTAGTAGGGAAACACTTTAGTTTAAGTGCAGCATTGCCACATGTCCCATTTGGCAAACAACTGACATCAGTGTTGTAAATGAGTATTTCGTTTGTCTCGACTTTCTCACAGCACTTAGATTCGCCCTAATCTAATTCAATAATATTTGTGTTTCACAATTTTATCTCGTCCTAGCGTTGTTATCACAATGAGTTTGCTACAGTTGTTACCTTCAGTTTCTTGAGGGCAGAAGGGGGGGGGGGGGGGAATTGATGGCTCATGAGGTGGATTTTCGGAAACCCAGGTTGGGAGAATACACAGCCCTTAGAGCTTGTTATACCAGGATCCGACAGGGGTTTCGGTTTCGCACCGTTCAGGCAACAGGATATCAGTCAGTTTAGGAAAGGGAATGACCTTTATTACAAATGATGTGTTTCTGTTATTAAAATACGATGGAAATTGCAATCGGAAGTATTTTCATAAAATAACAAAAGCGCAAATGTGGAAAGACAACGAGTACAAGTACATCTAGAACGTGTGAAATAAAAGATAAAAAGGTCACCATTCTTCGCTTGCCGAACGTCAGACGAACGAATAATAATAATAATATATCGATTTCTGTAGCGCATTTCCATGTAAATGCTCTAATGCGCTTTACAACACTGTGCGGGGGACTTTTCCAGACTGCCGGCGGCAGTTTAAAATTAATAAAGGAGAAATTTTACAGATGCCCCCTCCCCCCATTCCCAGTAAAGAGGCCAGACCATATCACAGTAATCTCGTGATGTGGGTTCTTTAACACCCCCTGCCGAAATTAACTAATTGATAGGTGCTGGAGACGGGACCTCCGGCTTTACGTCCTATCCGAGAAGACGAAGCAATGTGAGTGAAGCGTCTTGCTTAAGGACACAACGTCAAGCCCCAGCCAGGACTTGAACCCGGGCCATCTGACCCAGAGTCCAGCGCACTGACCACTGAATATGGAACAATCGTGTCTAGTGTGAGAACAGGCCCCTTAATCGGTATTATTTTTTAAGCTGAATAAATCGGCCATCTTCCCCTGCATTTATTAGTGGCATGTGTTAGTAACAGCCTTCTTCGATGCCAGGACGGCGTCGACAAAGCCCGGATCATCACGGATCGGATCACGGATCAGAAAAAAAATAAAAAGTTTGGAAAAAAATAGATATCAAAATATGCTAAGGATGCGGTGGACCTTCGAGGGCTTATTTTTTCGAAGTTTTGTTTCACGTCAAACTAATCACTGTTGTTTTGACTATAGTTTCTAAGAAAAATTTAGGTATTTGTATTTTTGTATGCATTTGTATTTGCGATATTTAGACAGGCCAGCCCAGTTCAGCTTGAAGCTGGTTTAAATGGGGGCCTGTACATCCCACCCATCTCACCTCTACCCACCCATCCCACCCCAGGGGAGGACATCCATCACACAGTAATCTCGTGCGTGAGAAATTAACGTCTCCTACCTCCAACCCTGCAGGAGACGGGACCTCCATTTATTCGTCCCTATCCGAGAAGACTAGAATATCTATCCATTTCTTGATGTTATAGAAATGTAGCAAATTCTTCTCAATTATTTTAAGACCTTGACTGTTGGTCCGGCCGGGGCTCGAACCTTCGACCTCCCGCACTAGGTAAAATACTATAACGTACGCAAATTCAGTTATTTACAAAAACTTATTTTCGCCAAAGTGAGAATAGGCAATTATAACATGTCAACATAAATGACTCCCGTAGGGTTTCATGCGTAACATACTTTGATTTCAGTCGCGTAAAAATCGCTAGGCGCCATGGTCGACTATTTAAGATTTTGAGAACGGCCATCAACCAGAAAACGCAAAAAACAAAAAGAAAAAAAACATGTCGAGTCGTAGGCACTTTAAACTGTCAAAGCATTACTCGCCACATGACGCTTTTTTAGGTTAATAATTAACAAGGTGTTGTCAGGGTTGATCTGGGGTTAATGAATTCAGATTGGAGTTCATCTGAAAAAAGGCGGTGATTATAGAGCTCGAGCAAAGCATGATTCGTAAAAAGAAACCGTTTGCAATAGGTAATTTTGCCAAAATTTTAAAAATTTGGTTCGTCCTGGTAATTTCCTAGTCATCACAGAAAAAACTATACCTGTCTATCTCTAGTCTGTTTTGATAAATGAAGGGGAAATACTGAAAATATTAAACTAGAAGTCCAGATATTTGATTACTGGAGGAAAGGTTCGCATCTTGAACGCAATAGTAATATCTGAATTTCAAAAGTCAAGAAAAACATTTGGAGTTTGATTCCAAACGTTACTTTGAAATTTGTGGATCACAAGCTAAAGAAGGGAATCGGGTATCCACAACATGATATATTTAATTATTTAACATTTTATTATTATTATTATTATTATTATTATCTTTTTTAATCTCTCATACTCTAAATAGTCTTCATTATCGATGAAGGTATACCCGCTGAGACACTATTACAATGTAAATGTTTAAAAAGAAAAACGAAAACTTTGGTTTGGTGCCTTTTTTGCAACTGAGAGTCACAACATGGGCGAGGAAAGAACTCAGGAAAATACGGTAATCGAAATCATAAAAAATAGGGAGAACAGTTCAAGAAAAATAAGGTTTTAATTTGAAACATGAAATCAGTCAACAGAACACTGCAGATGTGTTAAAGACTAAGATGTTTTACCGTGATTACTTGGAAGACAAAGAGAAAGTCAAAATCTAAATTTGCAGCTATCTGACAGACAAAGCACGTAAAGCTGAAACTGTGCAGTTTGAAGTGTTCTAATAATTTTTAGACGCTAATGAGTTTAAAAGTTCTCATCTTAAATAATTTCTGTACTTTTGTATGCTTGATAAGGGTAAAATTTTGAGGGTTCGTTGATTGAGAATTTTAGGGTTTCATCACGTCACGGCTTCATTGCTTCGCTCATGCGATCATTTCGTTTGTCGTTGGCAGATGTTTTGCCAAACTCATAATAGTTGTGTAATTCAAACGAAGGAATGTAAAATAGAAACGAAAACAACATTAGAAAGGAGATATTTTTCCAAAGTTTACCATCAAGTCAGGCATAGAGTCAGGTAAATGGAAGTGTAATTCTCCGGCAAAACAAACTGACTTTATTGTGATTTGATGAACAGGTTTTGACAGTCTGTCAACTTTCTGTGGCTGGTTAATTGCACTGCAAGCAAATAATTGATTAACTTTTTAATTTCTTCATCCTTGCTGAAAATGAAACGCCATTTTTTAGCTGGCTCGCACATTATGGTTTTTCTTCTGGGGAAGCAATCTTTTCCACTGTGCCATTGCTTCACAAGGTAAGTAGCCTAAAGTAAGTTTTATCAGCCACATTTACGTTAATTATCAATCTTGTTCACTTTCTAAACTCTCGAACTTCTGTGAGGATGAGAATCTTTCCCTTGAAGATTTGAAGTAAATTTGAAAGAAGATCGTGATTTAGCAACGCTTTTCTGAACCTCAGACAATCATTGGTAAAGATAGATAAAAAGCAGATGGTGAAGTTTGTTCACCCAACTCATCAAGCTCTTATAATTAAAGGGGGCGGGGGGAAGGAGTCAGGTTGACGGTTAACGGTTAAAAATAAGCTTTTTTAATGGTTGACGATTAAACTTTATGTCATTTGACGGTTGATGGTTAATTTTTTTTTGGAATGTCGTTTACAAAACAAACTAAACGCCCGCATTTGGCTGTAATTTTTCACAATGATGGGCTTGTAAAGAACTGTTAATTTATAACACTTTGTATTAATAAATGACTAACGTTTTACGACACCTGTACTGTTTCCACATCGTAAGTCGGTTCTGTCGCCAACCAGTGTTACTCGGGACTACTAGAGGTGAAAGGACTAACTTAAATGTATTTCTGTGATATGTCAAAACTTTTATTTATAAACAACAGAACTTGACCCCAATCAAGGCAATCGTCTTGACATTTGATGGCTTCCAAGAGAAATTTTTTTTTATATGAAACCCTTTTTTTCTTTTTTTTTTTTTTGCTCACTTTTACCAAATGGATAAACTTTTAGAATGTAAATACCCCCTTGGCTTGGAAAACGGTGCAATATCTGACAGTCAAATTAGCGCCTCTTCTCAATGGGACAGCGCTCATAGCCCCGCAAGAGGCAGACTACATCTTCGTGATGAAGAGAAAGCTGGAGCCTGGTCAGCGAGGGCTAATGATGGCAACCAGTGGCTGCAGATTGATCTGGGAGGTCAGGAGACAAAGGTTACCCGCGTTGGAACGCAGGGTAGAAATGATAATAATCAGCGAGTTACAAAGTACAAACTGCAGTATGGCAATGACGAAGAAAGCTTGCAATATTTTAAGGAAGAGGGACAAAGTGCTGATAAGGTAAGGTAGCAAATTTTCAGCGGAATGTACTCAGAATTAGATGGATTTAAAATGCGTTCACATACAAAGAGTGGTAAGTGGGCCACAGAAACATTTGGTTTTGATACCTTCAACAAGATCAGAATGAAAGCGCAGAGGAACTGAATGTACCCGACAGAGTAAAGAAAGTTGTCAGAAGAGAGGGTGTTAATTCCTTTCATTAGCCCTTTATCTCCCAGAAGTGATAAATTTGTAACTTCTCCTTTAATATCCATACATTATCTATCACACAATTGATGAGAATACTCAAACTAATCAGGTAGAACTTCAATTTTGTCGTGATCTAACACCAAACTCTCATTACTGTTTTTTTAAGAGGAAATGTATAGCAGCAACCGGGGAGAATCAGCACTCAGATCTTGGGAATTAAAGTGTTGATCAAAACTGGCTGGAAGGTCTAAACTGCCACTTCTTAAACTTTTACCACTATTAGTAATTAAAATATTTCCAAGGGCTGATTGATTAATAATTCATAATATCTCTTAATAGGAATTTAGTGGAAACACGGACAGAGACACCGTTGTGGTGCACGTGTTAAGCCCACCAATAACTGCGCGCTACATTCGTTTCCGACCTGTAGTTTGGAATAACCATATTTCAATGAGAGCAGAGCTGTACGGCTGTCACGGAGGTAAACGAAAACTGCTCTTTTTTATTAATCTGCCCAAACACCACTTAGCCTGCCCCAGGCCCTGAACAGAGGAGGCAAGTGAAGAACTGGGAACAACAAATCGCGCTTGTGGTCCTCTTGGATACGGCTGCCTATGTTTTTTCTGACAACATCTTCTATTTTTGCGCACCCGCCTTCTCTTTTGATTCAGCTTACCGAAAGCCTGGCAGAAGTAGCGCATCTGTTTGAAAGCAGAATTGGTGGAAAATTACTTGTTAAGTTTGTAAGAAATGTAAATGCGTTCTTACATTTTGTTGACAGTCGAAAATTTAGAGTGTAAAGACCCTCTTGGAATGGAAAACGGTGTAATATCAGACGATCAAATCAGCGCATCTTCACAATGGGACATTCCTAATGGAGCAGATCGGGCCAGATTACATCTTGTACGAGTGCAAAAGGCTGGAGCCTGGGCAGCAGCGAGTAATAATGCCAATCAGTGGCTTCAGATTTACTTGGGAAGTCAGGTGACCAAAGTAACACGAGTTGCTACGCAAGGAAGATATGATCACGTTCAGAGAGTGACAAAGTACAAACTGCAATATGGTAATGATGGAAAGAGTTGGCAATATTTCAGGGAACACGGACATAGTGCTGATAAGGTAGACTGGTAAATTATTTACTGATGCTCTCAAAATGCTCCTCTCGCAATGATGAACACCATTTGTAGGTAATTGGTGTAATTATTTGTATAATTTGTCTCACTAATACTGATTGCAGGACGTCTTCCTTAAATATCGTACAAGTGCACATTTTGGATCAGAATAACAGCCCTTAGGGCGTGGGCGGGTTCAGTGTGTCTTATGGAGCATCATAGTCTAACGTCTTCTGTTATTATATGACGAATCCACCACTGAAAAAACGCATGACAACCCGCAATATATTTGTTTCATATAGAAAAATAATACCAATATTCCTGATTCTAACGTATGTTAATTTGTTAGGAGTTTACTGGAAACACGGACTCTGACACCGTCGTGTTGCACGCATTAAATCCGCCTATCAAAGCACACTACATCCGTTTCCTTCCAGTTTCTTGGAATACGCATGTTGCGATGAGAGTGGAACTATACGGCTGTCAGTATGGTAACGTAGACCTTTTTAAATACCGTAGATTAGGATCCATGTTTCGTTATCTATTTCTCTGGGTCACATCGAAGAGCTTATTTGTGGGTTGTAAATATTTGGATGGAACTAAATTTCGCCTGTAAATTTTGAATGCGAATAAGTAAAGATTTGGTAAAACATTTGACAATGAAAAACTGCGATAAAATATTATAAAGCATGACACGACGACAAATGTGATTATTCCTCTACACCAGATACTAAGACAAAATCTGTTGAAACTTTAAGAGTCAGTATTCCTTTCAAAGATCAAATCTCAGTGAACATTGCCAAAAGACAAATGCGCGATCTCAGTTCAAAAATTGACATTGATGTACAACCAGTCTACACCAGTAAGAAACTTGAGCAGGACCTAAAGCTTAAAGAAATCAAGCCACGCATCTTAAATCAGCATAGTGTTGTTTACTGTTTTAAATGTGATTTGTGTGATTCAAATTACGTCGGATATACGACGCGCCATCTGTTTCAACGCATTGCTGATCATCGATACTCTGCCATTGGTCGCCACCTGAGAGATGCCCATGGGAACATTGACTTACTCAATGAGAGCCAGTTTAGAATGCTTAAAAAATGCGACACGAAATGGGATTGTCTTGTTTATGAAATGTTGTACATAAGAACAATAAGGCCCAATTTAAACACCCAGAGCGATTCCATTAGGGCTAAACTCTTTGTTTGACTTTTAACGTTTTGTAATTTATTCACCGCTTCATTATATATATGCTCGATTTTATTATTTTAGTTTACTTGATAATGACGTTCTGGAAACGTCGAAACGTCGTGTCATGCTTTATAATATTTTATCGCAGTTTTTCATTGTCAAAAATTTTGAATGCTTGGCTTAAAAAACGTGATGGAACCGATGAAGGGAACAGCTTTCCTGATTACAATATCTTGGAATCTTTTCAATATTTTGATATTTAATGAAATATTTAATCTTGTATTATCCATTTAATGTTTTAATTAACGCTCTAGCGTTGGAGGCGCAGTTAAATCGTGTGTTGTTGCTGTCCGTGCCACCTTCCTTGAATAGAAAAAGTGACTAAAGGGTTTAAGATGTGAAAGAGGTCGTACAACAGAACAATTACAACATTTTGCAAAAAGTAGGAGTCACAGTTGTACAACTTGCCACAGAGGCTCTCTCTTTCTTTTTGTAATATACTAAAAAGCAAGAGAAATTGCCGAGTGCAAAAACCTCCTAAGCTCAAAACTCCTCAGTTCTGCAATATCGTTTACAACCAGTACGTTTACTTTAAGTTTCTCACAAGATCAGTAACTGAGGACAGCGTTTTAATGATTTTATCAACTTCATTTCGTTTAATATATCAATTTAAATTTTTTTTTTACCCTTACCATTGCTTTTAATCTCCTTTCTTTTTTAGATTCCTGCCGATCTCTGAAATTCACCTCATCAATAGATGGTCGCGCCCTTGTGGGTCACGTGATTAAAAACATTACTTTGCACGTGGGCATGCGTCGTTCCTGTAGAGGACAGTGTATAATTGATAATAGTTGTGTATCACTTAACATCGGCCCTTCGATAAATGATCAAGTATTATGTCAGTTGAGCGATTCTGATCACGTTGGACATCCTGAAGATCTAAAACCACGGAACGGATTTACGTACACTGGCACTGAGGTAATATTTCCAAAGAATTATGTATACTTCTATGTCATTCTTTGAATTTTCTGAAGACAGAGTTGAAAAAGAGTACTTGGGAAGAACT
>NC_142524.1:24831357-24973857 GCF_964205215.1 Stylophora pistillata
CGAACTAAGCAGACAAGTTCTTCATAGTTCCCTTCCTCTTTTTCAAGTGAATCTGACGCTATACCTTCCAAATGTTCTTTGTTTTCGGTAGCCACATCAATATTCTTGTCTTTGATATTCTCATCACGCCCGTTTTGTGTTGAATGTGTGTTTTCTTTTTCCCTGAAAAAAAAAAAAAAGAAAGAAAAGACTTCCAATGGTTTTCAGCTGTTAGCCTGTGTATACAAAACGAGGGGTTGAAGTCGCGATCGTCGCTATCGCCTCTCTATCAATGTTATGCTATTTGAAAATACCAAGGCGAAAGAGCAAGCCGTTGAATTTTATTTATAATCGTAATACTGATTTGGTATTCACAAGACTGAGGCATGGTTGGAAAGAATTGGACGATGGCTCCCATAAAGAATGATTTCGAAACGGAATAAGCGAAGAATATTTTCAGGATGCAGCCTTAACCACGACATACTGTAGTGACTAAGCTACCTGGAAGGCCTCTAGAGATTGGAGAATTTCTCAGATGAAGGACAAGCAATCCAGTAAGGGCGAGAATATTCCATTCCATTTTAAGTAAATTGAACAAACATTGTAAACCTACGTTTTCCGTCTGCTGCAAAGGGACGCTCTGTGTAAATTTGCTTGACAGATATACTTGCCTTCATTAATATCTGAAATTAAAAGCACATAGAGCTTGATGTTTGCTGCAGTTGCTTTCCATTCGCTGTTTGTTAATACGTGCAAAGCTTGCGAACTACATAATTCCAGTTCGTTCGTTCGTTCGTTCGTTCGTTCGTTCGTTCGTTCCAGTTCGAACTGACATGTAATCAAACCCATCTGCTATTCCACTGGGATATCTAAGCCTGAAGACTGCAAGCATTTTGATAAGTAGTGGTCCATTAAAAGGAAACTTAACTGCGATTAAAGCTAACTGGATTTCAGTATGCCTAATGTTTCCCTAGGATGGACTTCGACACTCAGATAATATTTCTCAGAGCCTCAGCAGGCTTCCTATACGGTACAAAAGCCCATGTGAGATAAAAATAAAAAAAAAAAAACAGACCGCTGCTTCGACCAGATGGGAATAAGAATTGTATGAGAATAAGCTTCACGTCGAGTTGCTATCGAGTTAGGAAAAAAACGACAACAAATCATGGTAAAAATATCAAAAAGATTTTTTGAGATTAGGGCGGCTTCTCTGAGGAAAGTCGAGTACTTCTGATACTGCGAGATGGCAAGGTCTAGAACTGCAGTATTGCTCAAGGATTGAATTCAAGTCCGTTCATAAATATTCACAAAACAACTAAGGTTATAGTTAGCAAATAGATAACTGGAAAACTTAACGACAGCAAACAGAAGATCTTAGGAAAACAAGAATCGAAAGTCCAGGCTAATGTTCGAGCGATTACATTTCGCGATTCCATGATTCGCATTGTGCGGAAATTTGACATTTAAAAACAGACTTGATAAAATTTCACAAGATATTAAAATAACATGTAAAATACCATATCGAAATAGGTAACATTACACTCCAACATCAAGTTTTCATTTTCGTTTTTACTTTTTTTTGAGGTGTATCAACAGACTCAAGCAATATTTATTTTACAGTCTCAGACTGGCAGTTGTCAAGTTTCCGCTGGTTTTTTTTTTTAAATTATCACCTGATCAAACACCCGTAATGTCTGCTTTTTACAGAACTATTTTCGTTTGTAACCTAATGCTAATTCATACCCTACGCATTTACATGTAAAACTGATTTTCATTTAAAGAACTATCCTGGAGAAAAGACAATGGAGGAGAATTTGCAACACGACAGGTGGAATTCTCATCTAAAATGGCTGGACACGCGATTCTGGTTCAAAGAATTCGACAGCTTTTTCGCGCGGAATAGCTGACGGAAACTGTAAAGATAAGAACGGTTACCTTTTAAAGATGGCGATTCAGTGGAGCGTGGAGTGTTCGGTGTCAATGGAGGAGCCTTATCTGTGTTATCCTGTGGTGATCTTTCAAGGCTAGAATTTCCATTCTCGGCATCACAGTCGATATCTATCAATTTATTCTCATACGCCGCTTCCACAGTTCCTCTATTTTCAACTGGGCTTCGTTCGGCCATGGTAGCCGCTACAAATAATTGCAACACTGCTCAAGCTGGACAGCGGAAAAGAAAATTCTACGGAATATGTTTCAGTAATATTCCAAATAATTATGCGGTGATCCTAAAGTTTTGCCAGAACCCACTCGATCTTTTATCTCAAAATTCATTCAGGCGTTTGTAGTCGAGCCACAACATTCATTTTCATTGGTTTAAACGAAACTGTCATATTATGAATTATTGAAAAAACGACAGGTGTTGAAAATTTCATTCTCTAAATTTGACATTTTTATTGTCGTATAATCGCAAAACACATCACCCTCGATGCTTCGGCTCTCGGAGAAGTGCCTTTGATATGAACTGAAACGAACACCGTGGTTGTAGTTTCCCTCGAAGTAGTCAGGCAAACACTTATTCGAAGATGTTTAAAAAGGCCATTGATAGCTTAAGTAACATGGTTTAAAACAAAAAATTTGAAAACACTTTAAATACATTTTCAACCAAACCGTCTTAAGTTCAAATTTATGCCTCGTAAATGGATTGGATTTGGAGAGAGACACCTCATTTTTATCAATAGATATTCTTAACTGAGAGCGCAACCTGAAATGATCTTGGACTTTAAAATTATCTGATGTCTCGCTACGTTTTTAATACGCCAAATTTTCATCAGTGTAATGAATTTTTTTAACCAAGGCGCTAAGGCCATGGAAACAAACGGCTTGCACAAATATTCGAACAATTAATATCAATTTAATTGTAGAATAAAACAAGGGAGAGGGAAGAAATAAGAATCCAAATAAAGAAAAATAATTTAGAAAGACATATATATTGAGAGGAAATTCGTTCTCTTATTGGAAACTTTTACTGCTGGGTATGCAAATGGCTACCATCATTGAGGGAACCTGGTACAGAATCGACCGTTAGCCTTGTGAGTGAAAGAGGTTGGAGTGTGACATGTGGTCAAATGTCAGGCATGCGCAACTGAACCAATTTTGGCCAGCAGGAGACCAATTTCCCGCGAAAAATATGTAAGGAAAAATAAACAAACAGCTAGGACACAAAATATACGAAAAGTAAAATATTTAGACATTCGTAGCAAAATAAAGCAAGCAAAGCAGTTAAAAGAGAGGACGTAAGAATTTTTTATTTCAGACTTTATCCGATTACCAAAATTATATGTTGGTTTACCATTCTGTCTAGAACGTAGCCAAAAAAAAAAGGTGTGCGTGTTTTTGAAAAGTGGACTTACTAGCTATAGAGTGGTTGTTTCAATTTTAACTCGTTCATTACAGCTTGGTTCTGAGGAGTACCTGGAGGTTCCGCCCCTAGTTCAAGGTAATCTCTACCAGTTCATCCCCTTTATGAGCAAATCGTCTCATCACATGTAATAGGTTTGCTCTCAATACCTAATCCCCCATCAAATACGATGAAATAGTTTTTGATGTTTCCCACATTTTTTCTCTTTAAAATTGCTTAGCAAATATCTCCATGCCGATAGACCAAGGTTTGTTTAGGACGTCTTTCTGGTCAGCATTTCCTTCCTGATACCCCCTGAGAGTCCACGGCCAAAGATTTCTCTAATCATCTCAATGTCTTTTATGATTTAAGCCGTAGATAACACTGTCTACTACCGGACACTTTCAGTAAATTTTGCTCCCCGAAAAAATGTCTCTGAGTGATCACTGAAAAGAAAAAAAAGAGGCTCCCATGTTAGGACTTAGAGTCCTTTAGGCTGGAATCTCTGCTTGATCCCTGGTACTGTCTTGGTATGTTACGTCCTTAGTTGTTGTGAACAGCATATATTATGAGTAAAATTGTAAAGACTTCCTAAGTATTTAATTTTCAGACTTTCAAGTACACTACAATAATATAAATTGAACTTAGAAATTCTCTGAGAGCCTTAATGGACTTCCCTAAACACGTTCGTTCAAAAACCTTATCTTCTTCGCGAACTTCGCGCTCCGCAAACTGTCTCATAATTAAAAGGGATAGTTGACACGAAACATTAATAGTCCAGAATACACGATATATTTCTAATAGTCACGCGCAGCCGAATTTTTTCAATAGCGCCTGCACCAACGAGGCGCCCTCAAAAGTAACGCGATATACGCAAAAAAACACAATAGATACGACAAAAATATTTATAACTCTTAAGCGTGAAATGGGAAACAACTCGCCTCCTTCACCCCTAGCTAACCTTAAAAAAATATTTTCTCTATCTCTTGATGCGCCTTTCTTTACCTGTAGGTGTGGACTGTTGGAGCTTTAGTAAGAAGCAGGTGAAACAAAACTTCCCTTTGTTGTTTAAATGCGCGATCATCCACTTAACCTTGAAAAGGAGAACTTGGTTCTTTGTGCTTTAGGAAAGATCAGTCATAAACTGACGTCAGGGATTGTGTGTAACGATAGACTAAAACCTCGTTCACTTGTAGGCCAAAACTGAAAAACCTCACCCTGACAAGGAGAGCAGTTCTGGGGCTGTCAAATGCAAATTTGAATTAATCAGCAAGGATGCCCAGATTGTGATATATTTAATAAGCTGTGAAACTGGTTTGACCCTAAAGTAACTGGGACTAAGTTTGGAGTCTCTGGCGGAAGTTAAGTCCTTATTTCTCCGCATGGAAATATTATTTTCAAGTTTGGTTAGATTCTTGAATATTCTCTTAAACGAAGTTATCTCTACTGCAATATCTTACACGCCTTTCTCTTTTAGGAAGTGGTTGAAACTGACGATTTGATTGAGGATCTGGGATTAAAGAAAAATCAAGTATGAAAAAACATAGGTTAAGATAATGAAAAAAATTTAAATTTCTCTTGACTAACAGACTTGTTGCTATTTGTTTTATATTTTATTTCTTGAATTAGACTTCACAAACTGGGATACTGATCAAGATATTGCATCTAAAAAGGACCTCAAAGCCATTCCAGGAAATTTGTGAATGAAACATTAGTTCTGACACTCCCAATTGACGAATCAGTAAAGAATAGTTAATCTATTTCCGGCAGACACTTTTTAATTATGTTACAGGAAACGTTTAACAATCAGGCGAAGATGTTGGTGATTCAATTTCCTTTTCCTTTGTGTTTTTTGGATTGATGTTTTTTTCCCTCGTAGTCCTTGTGCTCTCTGTGCTGGCTTTTCTCTGACTTATGACCTTTGTCATATGTGGCAGATGCTGTAGGATACGGTGCAGGAGCAGGAGCGGGTGCTGGATAAGGAGCTGCTGCTGGAGCTGGATATGGGGACGATGCTGGTGCTGGTGCTGGATAAGGGACCGGGGCTGGGAATGGTGAAGGCACTGGAGAAGGAGCTGGAGCGGGCACTGGAGAAGGAGCTGGAGCGGGCACTGGAGAAGGAGCTGGAGCGGGCACTGGGGACGGCACTGGTGAAGGCACTGGGGAAGGCACTGGGGACGGCACTGGTGAAGGCACTGGGGAAGGCACTGGGGAAGGCACTGGGGAAGGCACAGGGGAAGGCACTGGAGAAGGCACTGGGGCGGGGACTGGCGACGGTGTAGGAGAAGGCACTGGACCCGGCTGCAACAAAGATCCACGTTAACTATATCATCACTGCACAGTGGAGAAAGGGTTTCCTCAAAGGAAAGCTCCTTGTTGAACTTATTACTGATTTTCACTGGGCTGGACGTTGCATAAGTTTAGATACGTTCAAGCACATTCAAAATGCGCTTTCCCATTTTGATTCAATTGTGTCGCTGGCACAGCCAATTTATAATTGGAAAATTTAAACGCAATGATTTTTAAAAACGTAATTATATCAGTGGGAAAGGAATTTGCATGAACATGGAAAAGGAAAAAGGCTTGTATTTAATTGTCGGCCTAGGCTTTTTAAATTTCATGTTATGATTTAGCCAATTAGAATACTTTTTACGGGAAACGAGGCACATCAGATAGAGACCATTCAAAAGGCCTCTTTGACAACCTGCGACAATTCAAACCTCATTATACTCTGCCAATATAGATTTAGAAGTAACACCATAAAAGGTATGTAGCCTTTACTTATTTCTAATTTAGCCAACAGCCCACATTTATGCAGCAGTTAATTACCAAATGCAGCAGAGAATTCCTCAAATCCGTTCCCCCAGACGGTTAACCCAAAAATATGCGAAAGTATTAAAAGACCGACTGTTTGAACTTGAAATTAAATAGAACACTTCCAGTCAACAGGTTGAGATATTGTTGTCTCGTACTCGTTCTTGATTGGCTGGTTTTTAACATGTTGGAATTTATTGTTTCAGTCCGGTAATCTTAACGGACCCGTAGAGCTGTTCTGTTTTCATTCAAGATGGGAATTTCAAAAGTTTTGAAAATGATACAATAAAACAATCAACTTAAGAAACAAAAAGGACTGGTGCGGGTGCCAGAAACTGTTTCCTATCCTTTAAATTTTGATTTTAAAACATGGCTTCGGGCCCCTTAAGTTACCGGGACTTTCGAGAAACCGGCCCCTGCCCTCTTATGGGTCTTATCGTTTCCGTGCACTGCCCCTTCCGCCCTCTTTCCCCTCCCAGGTTTAGTAGATCCACCACAAAATTCTTCTATTACAACAAGTTTAAAGCTCATCTCCTGCAAAAAAAAACAGTGATCTAAAAGAAAGTGACCTATAGCACATGAAGAAAAGAAAACTACTCTACCTGCGGTGCTGGTGTCGGAGAAGGTATAGGATATGGGTAAGGGGATGGGTAAGGGGATGGGTACGGGGATGGATACGGGGATGGATATGGGTAGGGAGAGGGGTACGGTGAGGGATAAGGGTATGGGTATGGGTAAGGATACGGGGAAGGATATGGGCTCGGGTATCGTGTGGGATATGGGTACAGAGGAGGGATCGGGTACTGTCCAGGCTGGAATTGGTAGGGATGCAGAGCCTTTATGGGGTACTGATATGGTTTGGAAGCTGCCTGGACGTAACTGTACTTCGTGCAACTGTGAGGACATTCTCTCTCTATGGCAGAGTTTGTTTTGCAGTAGCCAAGTTCTCCCCATATTGGGCAAATGGCATGTTTGTCTGTAAACGTAGACTCTAAAAAGAAAGGTTTATAACGTTCTTAGCTTGAAACTTTGGTTTTTAAGAAGTATTTGACGTATCATTTTTTACCTGTCTACAGTTCCTCTCCTTCGATGTTTTTAAAAAACTCACTGCAACTTTAAATCAGCCGCGGAATTATGCAAGCCAGGGAATTTTCATGAGTGTGAGGCGCGGTGGCCTCATGGTTAGTGCATTCGACTCCGGAACGAGTTGCGCGGGTTCGAGCCCTACCCGGGGATATTGTGTTGTGTTCTCGGAAAACCACTTTACTCTCACAGAGTTTCTCTTTATCCAGATGTTTAAATGGTTACCGGTAAATTCAGTGATGGTGGGTAACCCAGCGATTGACTTGTATCCCATCCCCCAAGGGGGAGAAGGTTTTATGCTTACGGAGTTAAGCCTGGAGTTAAGATAGGCCACTTGACCCATAAACAGACTTAGCCTTTATGACTTTTAGCTAAAGGTGTAAATCTAATCATTTCAAAGGCATTGTGGAAAAATTGGGATACATAACCAATAGCTACCGAAAAAAAAATTTTGCGTTGTGGAACAGAATATTTCCTATAGTACATGAAATCCAGTCTCACGCAGACGGAGTCGAAGTGTACTTGACTTAATGACCTACTTCGGTTTTTCTTATGGACACTAGATTTTCCCTACCTGCGCCACAGAATTGGCAGGAACGTTTACATCTTTGCATCATGTAGTCGGGGAGTAGTTGACATTCGTGTTTCCTGGCCTCTTTGTCACAATCCTTATCAAGATTTTCGCATTTATCAGTGCCTCCTAAAAAGTATTTGAAATGAAAAAAAAAAAGTCTAAAGTGATTGTTTTTAATGATCAAGTTGGTTTTACCAAAAACAAAGCAATAGAAAAAGTAACAGCGACAGGTTGGTTTAAGAAGTACTTTCTTTTTTCACCCATATTTCTGTTCATTATGTTGGGGCCTGGAACCTAGTCTAGTCTAACCCTTCTCCTAATAGGCAGTTTTTTGGTTTTTTAAAAATGCTTCGAAGAAGCGCAAAGCTCGTGGTGTATTTGAATGAACCTAACCAACATCAATTTGAGTAAAATGGTTTAGTAATGTTGTTACTCTACTATTGCGGTTTTCTGTGAACTTTTGTCTTTTACCTTGACGGATAACCTTCAGTCATACCTCTTTTCCTATTTTTCCCATTTCCGTTCATCCATTTATTCCAATAATCACATGTTTGGAAAATAAACGAATTTTGTCGTAAGTAGAGTCAGCACTTGAATAACTTGGCGACATCTCGTTACTCAGACTTCGATTACGTCTTCTCTACCCCCATACTTTAGTTATAATATATCCAAAGTAAAGCGCGCGCTCTGATTGGTCAATATATTTGACCATTTGCCCATGGGTGTACGCTGCTGACGTGAGCAAATGCATAGACTAGTTGCCGCGCACTTGTTTATTCTGGTCACGTAAGATTTCACTGTTGAACGAAATGGAACTCTTCTGCTACAATTTATCAATATTATGTTATAGAACAAATGGTAAACACCACAGCGAACGGTATTGAGTTATGGACGCACGCGAGAGGTTTGCTAAGCACTCAAGAAGCTAGAGTCGCTCTCGGCTATCGCCTCGCGCGGCATTTATGCTTCTTTCGTACTTAGCAGCCTCTCACGTGCATCCATAACTCAATACCGTATGCTGTAGCGTTTGCCATTTGTTAAATGGTTTGGGATAAATTATCACGTGTAATGGCACCAATATTACAATTCAAACCACACACCTCCCTTTTTGGCGCACAGATGACAAGATAACGGGCAGTCTTTCACCATGTCATGAAAATCTTTCAAACATTCTGTTCGAGTCTTGCCACCACAGTCAACATCTGGGTTATCTCTACAATTTTCTATGTTGTAAGCTACGAACAAATAAAATTCAGACTGTTAGCACGGATGTATAACCAGGTATCATTGGTCTCCTAGGCCTTAGTTTAATTTCACGGTATTTATGATGATTTACCACCCTAAGAATATTTCGCTGGTTATCTGACCTTGTTATCTAGTTTTCTGACCTAGATACCTGACCTAGATATCAGACCAAGTCATCTTACCTTAAGCTCCTGCTATTTATCATCGTTCATTTACCTTCTTTGTAAGGAATTGTAGACATCAAATCAAACACTTTCTGTCCCTCCTCATCTCCCTCATTCAGTGCCTCTCCGCTTCCGGAATCACTTTCAGATCCAGAACCTGGCTGATCACCAGAAGTAAATGCACTTTTTTGTTCCTCAGCTTCTAGGTGTGATATTTGTTTCGGAAAAAACACAAATTGACCTAGTTTCAGCTTTTCCCAGTCTAGCGTGAATTCTACATGTTGTAATTATACTCTACGTTAACTAGAAAAATACTGTAAGGAAGTCTATATTGCATGACCAAAGCAAAGATTTCAAATTTTGTCATCGGAATCAGTCGAGTCATGTTTCATTTAAATAAAGGATGATAGTTTCTAAAGAAACTATTTGGGGCTGCGTCGGTGGGGGTAACGAAATAATTTAGATATATCAACAAAGTTGAAATGGTAAATCGGCCACCGAAACGATTACAAAAGCTGACGTTTCGAGCGTTAGCCCTTCGTCGGAGCGAATAGAAGAATTATGGGTTGTGTGTGGCAACCAGAAAAACACGAATAAATTAGTGGAATGAAAAGCGTTCGTTGATCCCTTAGGGATTTAGACTGCCGGACTCATCTTTCAAACCGGCTGTCTAAATCCCACAGGGTTCAACAAACGCTTTTCATTCCACTAATTTATTCGTGTTTTTCTCGTTGCCATGTTCCCACCAATAACGTAACTCCATTTTCTGCCTTTAAAAGCACACACAACCCACAATTCTTCTATTCGCTCCGACGAAGGGCTAACGCTCGAAACGTCAGCTTTTGTAATCGTTACGGTGGACAATTTACCATTTCAACTTTGTTGATATATCTAAATTACATGTTTCATTTAGGCCATTAACTCGCGATAAAGATTTTCTTCACACCATCCTTAATTTGTAACATTTAAAATACTAAAGGGCATTGTCGAAACACGCAGCGGAGCCCAATGCCTATTCCACTAAAGGAAACTCTACCTAACCACCTTGATCCGAACATAATATTTAAGAAACAAGCAATTTATTTGGTCCTATACTAAGAAATATCGACGTTTATTTCATTTTCAAGTTACGGTTCTTGATAGCTGGACTGTTTCAAACTCACATATTCATTCCACGCCGATTAGAATGTCAGCGAACGTTCATGTCCTTAATTAGAAGAATTGTTTAGCTCAGCTTGATAACAAGCAGTCTGACATCTTAGGCTAACGTAAGCGCTACGTGATGGTGGAGCAAAAAGGATCTCTTAAACTTTGATATTAAAATCGATTGATTCGACAAAGTTGATTGATTGCAGAGAATCGATACTTACCAGTGACAGAAGAGGCGGCTGCAAAGCCTATTATAATAAAAGCGCACCAACCAAGACTGAGCTTCATTTTCTAACTGAGGCCACTATGTAAAAACAAAGTAAGTATAGAATATATGACAGAAATCTGAAAAAAAAAAAAAGAACTGTCATGATTTAGGGCAAGGCTCAGGTCATCTGTTCAACTGAGGGTGAGACATATTACATGAACCGAGGCCTTGCTGGGTCTCGCTATCAAAACTCAATCATTTTTCTCCTTGTTTTCCGAAACATGAAGGAAAATACTTGTTTTTGGTAGGTTTTAACCAAACCAGTGCCAACTAGAGTTGAGTGCTTTCTTGCAGCCGATTAGAATTGGATAGTGACATAATTGCACTATAGTTAGTCACTGAAAATTAATAAGCCGCATCCTTAGATGTCCTCAAGAGGTGCATATGGTTTGACTGAGGAATGGGCAAATACGTGCTTCAAACTCGCTTAAGGAAATTTGACAAAAGAGAACAGTTCCAACCACCTAAGCCTGTATTCCATGAATGCGTATATTCTCTGCAGCTAGAGAGTACGATCCCTACCGAAAATTATCCGTAGGATGGTTACTTTTACAGATTCTTTTGAGATAACCCTGAATTGGTGTGATCTAACAATTGAACTTAAGACGAACAACTTCAGAGGTGAAGCATCTACTCTGTGAGGGATTTAATCAATATCTGTATATATAGCAAATTCGAAATACTAT
This sequence comes from Stylophora pistillata, assembly GCF_964205215.1. Lineage (NCBI taxonomy): Eukaryota > Metazoa > Cnidaria > Anthozoa > Scleractinia > Pocilloporidae > Stylophora > Stylophora pistillata. The sequence continues at coordinate 24,842,660 of NC_142524.1, forward strand.
TTGTCATACTAATCCAGGTCAGAAAGATTCCATAAGTCAACGCTAGCACCCGCCGCAGGTAAAAAGCTGCGACAATGAAATGAAGCAATAAAACTACCGGTTGGGGCTGGGGGGGGGAGGGGGGAGTGGGAATAAAATCAAGTACATTTGACTAGGCTTGTATCGGTAGCTGTCCATCATCTAAACAAAGGTCGCTCAAGAATTGACGAAAGTGCCAATTCAATTCTAAAGAAACTGTTTTTGCTTGGTCGGTGAACAGGTAAAACACTAAGCTAGATATACACGTGGGTTTCATAAGGATACATAGATGATTCTCACAAATAAATAATGGTGATGTTTCGAACGTTGGCGCTTTCCTCTTTCTAAGGCATCGCATCTTTTCTTGATTTCGCTGCGGTGGTTGACTTATCTCATGACTCCACGTTGAAGCTCAATAAACTGTTCCAGAATTGTGTCTACATGTGAACAATTGTACTCTTTGCATAAACAATTTGGAGCGCAAAGCGATACCACAAAAATATTGAATTTACACCAAAGATTGTGAGTTTTTCACAATCGAATGAAATCAAAGAGTTCATCTCTTTTGTCTTCCATTGATTGGTAAATAAAATGTAAGGTTATGTACTGAAATCAATAAAGACAGCATTCTTTTTAAGCACAACCACACTGATCAACTGTAACAAAGAAAGCCTCCGCGCACAACACATTAATAAGTTGTTTGCTTACTGCTTCAAATTCAAGGTTTTTGCGCTCACAACGACACTCAGCCTTTAAATGAAAATTTTTTGTCACCCTTACCTATCTCCGAGCTGTCTTTCCAACACTCGAGTCGTCAAAATATTTCTTGGATGGCAAATTAATTGGTATGACAAATAGTTAGAAAAAATGTCGTGTCTGTTCAAGCACATATAAGACAGTAAATGGCAGGTGTTGGGGGTCTACCAGGATCACTTTTTAATGAGAAACCATTAAATCCTCTTTTCTTATGTCAAAGGCTCGACGAAGCGGTAAGTCAAGATCGTCTAAAATGCACGTGAATTAACGCTGAACAAAAGCTCTTAATTGAAACCTGTCAAACCTGCATTTCCTTTGAGTAAAGTTGTCACAGATGAAGCGAGTGAATCACAAGACAAAAAGATTTTCCTTGGACAGGTATTTGCCTAAAGTAATCGCAAACGAAAACATTTTTGGCTCATATAATGTCATTAGTCTTGCCCCAGAAAAAAATTGTCCATACGTTTGCTTGCATTAAAATTTTTAGGATTGCACTATGCCAATAAAACCATTAATTGAGCGGGGGGGTAGTGGGGAGGAGTTTGCAAAGATTAGCGTCATAAGACCACACGACGAGCAATTCGCGCCGAAGAAGGAGGGGAAGGTCGCCTTCACAATCCTTTTCAAGTGACAAGGAGTATTTTGATAATTTTTTTTGTCCCTAGGATACAAGTTTCTCCAAACTTTAAGTCAATAAGATTCAAACTGGTTTTAGTTGGCATGGATAATTAAGTAAGTCCATGAAAAAGTGGCAGCGACATCTTTTTTAGATCAATTTAGTTCCGTGACTTTTCGCCAGGTATCCCTTATCCCTGAGTGACTATAAGCAAAGCTTTCTACTGTTTTGAATGTCGGAAATTACATTTCTTAAGAACGCAAACATGTCCGACACTATTTACGTGCACATGGCTAAATGCATTTTCAGAATCATTTAGGCAAATCTTAGTACTTACCGAGAGCCAAATGGTGTGGTTATAGGTGGAATAGGATTGCACCCACCTTCCTTATCAATTTACGCCGCAGAAAACGGGATAAGCTCTGAATTAGTTGTCGAGGTCATTGTAATCAGTGGTGTTAGTACCATTTTTTATGGCAGTGTCCTTCTGATTTAATGAATTTATTGAAGGCCAGGTTTTTTTTTTTTTGTTAAATATAGAGGCAAGACCGATACAACGTAGATAAGTTTTAAAACGGAGCACTATATTTCGGCTGGCCAAACCAGCTAGTGAAGCACCTCAAGAAGGTTGGTTTGGCCAGCCGAAATATAGTGCTCCGTTTTAAAACTTATCTATGTTGTATCGGTCTTGCCTCTATATTTATATTCGTTATTTTGGGCCGATTACATCACTGATAATCCAACGTACAAGAGTAGGATTATTGTCGACAGTTGCTTGCTGAACATTTCACATTTTTTTTATTGTTGCAGATATAGTACTTTTAATTTTCTCTGGTTTTCTTGAGGATTTTAGAGCCACCCTCCGGAATTCACCTTCTTGCTGTGCTGTTCAAGAGAATATGTCTAACTTCTTGCGCATTCTAAGTGATTTTCTGGCTTTGGTTTTCGGTCATTGTTTGTTTTGCTTTGGTTTCAGTTCAACCTCTGGCGAGAAAGCGATCAAATACCAAGCCTATGCGGTCACTAACCGGATCAGATCAGAGAGCAACTCTCTCCCCAGCCCTCTTTCCTTCAACAAAAGCAAGTTATGAATGGATTGTCATTGAGCTAGGATATGGGCATTTGATATTTCAGATCCTTACATTTTCCAATTTAACAAGTCTCTGAAATGAATTACAATATAAACCACAATTTTACGGAACAAATGATATTTTATTGAGGTGGCGAGTCTAAAGTGTTTTGATTTTGCTGAATCGAAAAAGTCATCTTAAACCAAGACATGTTTAGCTTGCGGTGCAATTTTATATTTCAATAAGAAACCAGTGCCTCACTTGATACTATATGTCGCTTTAGATTTCTCGATTGTATAACCCTGAGATAAAAAAAAGAAAAATCATCTATGCAAAGCCAACTTTAGCTCTAAGCTCTAATTACAACTATCTAAGTCAAATCATAGTTATGGTCAAATTAAGTGTGCATGCCTTTTAATTGTTCATATTACGTTTAGTACAAAACATACTTCTCAAATTTACATCTGAACCGTTTAACATTCCTTTCCACTTTTACACTCATCTACAACTTAATTTCCAAAGTTGTTAGGCTATATTGGCTAAAAACATAAAAACTAATCAGAAATAAATGCAGGCTTATCGATATTGGTACCTTCCAAAATGTTTTATTTTCTAAAAATGCCAAAGTCTAGACTCTTTTCTCCTCCCCTGCAGGGTGGTGTAATGAAGTAATTTTGACTCAAGAATAGTCCAACGGCTTCAAACCTCTATCAAACGTTCATATCTCCCCTTCTTCCTTTCGGGATCAAAACTAAGCTAATAAAAGGAACCAGATGATATGGAACATCACTGAGCATCAGAAAATATCTTGTTATTACTCTTTCAAATTGGATATCTAGGCATGCCATAACACTCTACTCCCCACTACCAGAGAACGTTTCATCTTTCTCATACTGGGTACCACCGGATGAACTGGACTCAAAGTCATCACTTCCCTGTTTGTGAAATTGACCGCCAGTGTAGATGTTATTTTTTGGAAAGTCGTGTAAGACATTGTCTTCCCGTCTTCTTCCATCTGAGCTGGTCTTATTTTCATCACTTTTATCTTTCTCATATTGGTTACTATGAGATGAGGTGGACTCGAAGTCACCACTTCCCTGTTTGTGAAATTGACCGCCAGTGTAGATGTTATTTTTTGGAAAGTCGTGTAGGACATTGTCTTCCCGTCTTCTTCCATCTGAGCTGGTCTTATTTTCATCACTTTTATCTTTCTCATATTGGTTACTATCAGATGAGGTGGACTCGAAGTCACCACTTCCCTGATTGTGAAGATGACCGCCAGTGTGGGTTTTATTTTTTGGAAAGTCGTGTCGGACATTGTCCTCCCGTGTACTTCCATCTGAGCTGGTCTTATTTTCATCACTTTTATCTTTCTCATATTGGTTACTATCAGATGAGGTGGACTCGAAGTCACCACTTCCCAGATTGTGAAGCTGACCGCCAGTGTGGGTTTTATAATTTGGAAAGTCGTGTCGGACATTGTCCTCCCGTGTACTTCCATCTGAGCTGGTGTCATTGTCATCAATTTCCTGCGCTAAGTGTTGCCCGCTTCCAGAAATGTCACTTTCTGGAAAAACCTGTTTTACGCCGCCTGCTAGATTACTTTGAGGACTGTTATACATCGCAACATGGCGTTCTTCCGACTCCATCCACTCGCCACTTTCGGAAGAAGCCATTTCTTGTCCTTCTGTATTCTCATCATAGTTTTCAAAATTCTCGCCGGAAGTTTTTAATAGGCTTTCGTGTTTTATCCCTTGCCTCACGTCTTTATTACCTAACGAGATCATTTCAAACCTCGGTTCTTGGCCACTTGAAAATTCATCATTCCCTGAAACTATGAAAGGCACTTCTTCTTTTTGTTGACCATTTTCCGCGTCTAAATCTTCATCTTCCTCTTTTTCTTCTTTCCATATTACTTCTTGACCTGATCCATTCTTCCTAGCTGTTTGCCTGTCAGTCTGATATTCTTCTGTCTTTTTTTGTTTACTATTCCATGTCAGACCGCTGACAGCTAGCTGTGGAAGAAGAGAATCGTACGGTCGTGGAGGAGGAGCAGGAGCAGGAGGTTCGTTCAACTGTTCCTGTTTATTCACACCTGTAAAAATAATACAGCCGAGAATTGTGCTGATTTCCTGATTTTCGTTGAGTTATCCTCGAGATTTTCGTTTTATTTCTGCTTGTAAAACGTAAACTTATGGCTGTAGTTGTGTGCTATCGAGAAGGGTTATGAAATAGAATCAAACGAAAATTAAATTCAATCCAAAAATCTTGTCCTCAACCTGGCCGAGGCTCACAATATCATTAACGCGTATTTCAGAAAGTTAATTAGATTTTTTTGTTGCGACCAAACAATGGTGTCCTTTCTCTATGCTTAATAAAGGAACAGTTGATTTTAAACTTCAAAATTGCCTTGCTGAAGAACTGGTTTAGCCGGCGTTCAGTTGAAGAAATGAAATAAAAGCATTAAATTGCTACCTTGCAATACTGATGACTGATTTATGAACCCTTGTGAACTTGCCAAGTTGGTCAGCACTTGGGATCCGTTGATCTGTCCTCCTTCTAATAAAGTATTGTTAGCTGACTGAGCAGAGCGGTTCCTGTACAGTGGAAACGAAGGTTTGCGTAACTCTGGGTGAGTCACATACTCATTTTGCTTTTGGGTCAGTTGTAACAGTTTTGAGTTCCACCATTCTTTCTCGAGAACTGACCTCAGGTCTTCAGGAAGCTGAATCAGAAAAAATATATATAAATAAGGATTTTATTGTACAGAAAAAAGCCTTTTACATGCAAATCAAGATCTCACTCGCAATTGCAGAATTTTCAGTCTGACATATCGTGTTTTAGTGAACGATGATGTGACTGATATGTCTGAGAGCGAGGCGGTTTCCCAAATCCTCTCTCCGCCAAGAGTGCAGGCGAACACCACCAAACTGTCAGAGAATCTTAACGAATTATCCGAGGGGTTACCTCTTAAGGAGTAGCTTTCCGTTAAGGACGAGTGGCAATACAATACAGCACTATTGGACGCTTCATGCCTTGGAAGCTGGGATAAGCTCTGAGATAATGAACCAAAAGGTTTGAAATGCCTTTTCAGTTTTTTTGATAAGGAAAACTCAATGCACTCAGTTTCTCATGACTGACGCTGTCTATATCCAAGTCTTACCGATTCCAGTTCGGAATGAGGACGAATGGCAGCAGATGGCGGCGGTGGTGCAACAAAATCAGTGAAATTTGTGGTGTTTACTTGTGAAGTATTCTGAAAGTTGACTGTTATGTAACGTTCCTCCATTGAATTTGCTCCCATATAACCGTACTTTTGACAACTGTGCGGACATTTTTCAAGCAGGTCTGAATTTTTCTGGCACCAACCAGCTTTGGCCCAGATTGGACAAACGGGTTCAGAGTCGCTCACTTTGTACTCACTTTCTACAGAATCAAGAAATAAAAACGATTGAGCCGTTTACTTTGAAATCGCAAAAAACTAACTGGTATGCGATAATTGATACTATGAACCATAAACGAATCAAGATAACGCTTTGATATGGAAGAAGTTCCTTTCCTCGAATTCTTCTAAGAAAGTTGCTTGAATCATCTTCCTTTATTCCTAGGAAGTGCAAACTAACAAAAAATCGTGGCAAACATTAATACCCACTAGTGGCCTAGCATCCCACATGCATGCATAATAGGTCGAGAAAGCCAACTAGTAATATATAAAGCGAAGAATGCTCCATAGTGCTACACTTCTGGGCCCAGTTGTATAAAGGGTGGCTAAATGGTGGCAAAACGTATAGCATTATCCACCGTGTGACGAAGGTTATCCAAACAAAATAAAACCTGGACAACGAGCGAGAACAGCAAAAGGTTTTAATTAGCGATCCGTAAACTACACAATAACACAACAAGATGGCGGGTCCGACGAGCACATGTTTTTTGTCTCTAGACTGTGGGGGACTAAGTTCTATTTTGGTAGAATCCACTGGCTAACGGGCAGTTGGCAACACACCGGATATAGATTTATCCAGTGGATAGCGTTATCCAACCCTCGGACAACCGGGGCCTGGGGCCCGTTTCTCGAAAGTCCCGGTAACGTAACGGGCCCGTAAAGCTGTTCCGTTTTCATTGAAGATGGGGATTTCAAAAGTTTTGAAAATGATAAAATAAAACTACGAGCTAAAGAAACAAAAAGGACTGGTTTGGGAGCCAGACCCTGCTCTCCTATCCTTTAAATTTTGATTTTAAAACATGGCTTCGGACCCGTTAAGTTACCGGAACTTTCGAGAAACAGGCCCCTGATCCGTATCCCCCAAAATATACACAGTTTGAATCATACATTAAATGAAGATACCATCTTCTTGTTATGATTGAAATACAGTTCAATTAATCATACTCCTAAAAAAGCGTACGCTTTATATTTTTTTCTGATAGTAGCCTCTATTCGTAATGTTATTTTGAAAAGAATGCTTTATGATTTTGTTTGTGAAAAAAAATGTGATTAACTAATTTGATATTTTTCCGCTGGGGGCCCCCTATCATCGCGATATTAAAGAAATACTTTTGGATTGTCAAAAGGAACTCACCTGGACCACACATTTCACAGCTCTTCTTGCAGTTCTGAGCCATGTAGTCAGGTCGCGTCGCACATTCATTCTTTGACACCCATTCTGGACAGCGTTGGTCGATGTCTTCACATTTGTCAGTATCACCTGATACAAATTCAGCAAATTTTCCAAGTTATTGACACGATGAAGAATGCCTCAGAATAATTGATGATTAAACAACCATTCATACCCATGATCTAAGGACACCACTGAAAGTTTTTCCGGCATAAGGCGGCATTCTATACGGGGATTACCCCATCAAAAATTTAACGAAAACCATTTGGCCATTACATGGTGAAAAAAAGGTGTAGACTTGGTAGATTTACTCCCGTTTTTTAAAGTATATATTACATTTCATGATGGAGGTGCACATAGCAACACTTCACCTACGTTCAGACTGTTCATAGACACCCCACTCAAATCAAGCTAACGTTACTCTAAACATTACTTGGAAGGAAGTAAACAAGGTGGCCACTGAAATGTGCAGACGAGGAATTGAGCAGCAAAAAGAACCTTAGCGTGCTGGACATCTCAGAAAATCAATTGGACCGCTGCAGAGGAGTCCAATAGAGTGCAGCCAAAAAGCACATCTATTTGAGAAGTTAAGAGTAAAACAAGTTTGATCTTGGAACTTTCCTCGGCGATGTCAAACGCAGCGCACGATATCACTCTACCACTCTTCTGTCTACATATGGCAAGGAGGAATATCTTATGATATGTGTCATGCCCAGTACTGGTCATTAAACAAATCCAGCAGCGTTATCGTTAAACCATATGATAGATTTATTACCTCTCGCTCTTCTGCAGAACCGGCAGCTCCATGGACACCTGTCAATCATGTAATGGTAATTGGACGCGCAGAATCCATTTTTAGCCTCTTTTGAGCACGATTTAACTCTATCATAACACTCCAGCGGATTGATACGAACTATGGGGTAAATAAAAATGGTTTACAGTTTTACCGTCACTACCACATGCAACGATGTGTATACTGACTTGATTTATTTAGCAAAAAGATCGATAAGCTTTTATGACTAATAAAAAATAAACAGAAGTGTCTTGAGGACGCATTTTTTTTAACGACATGATATTTGCATCTCTCTCTCCCTCTCTCTCTCTCTCTCTCTCTCTCTCTCTCTCTCTCTCTCCTCTTTTGATGCAATAATGTTGTGATAAAGCGTATTTGTTTACCGCAGAAGACACTATGGTGGGGGAGTTCGAGATGGACAATTGTGAATTAAGAAGCAAAACAAAACAATAGCAACCCCAACAACAAAGGTAGCGATAGAATTCCAAAAACGTAGGTCAAAGTCTGCTTTGGATCAAATCCACGGTCACCGCGAAATTCAAAGACTAGTATCAATTCATGAAGAAAGGTCGTGGGTATCTTTAACTAAGAGAGCCCTATGACACAATTAAGTTAAATTACTGGATGCACAGTATGTCTTACCTCGAGAAACATCTAATGTTATCGGGGCACCTTGTACGGCTTCTCTCGTAAAAAGATGAAATACTGAAACATCCAAACAAACTCTAGATATAACACGCAATGTAATAACGATTTTGAAGAGAAGAAACTTTAATAGAAATGTCACTTCTTACGAAACCGATCTTTTTTATGAGGCACATCCAAATGTTGCAAAATCCATGTGAGTGTTTTTTCATCGAGGCAGTACATCATGAAATAAACTATGTAATTTAATTTTTGAGATTGCGTATTGGACCAATCCTGCTGACTAATGACTGAAAAATTGAAAACGGCCACATTGTAAACTGTGATAGAAATCAGTTCTCAGGTCTTTGTGATTTGGGTGAACATTTGGTTGGACTCCTCTCCAGAACACATCAGTTAATTTAGAAGTGGATCTACCAGAAAACAGTTGTTTACACTGTACCTGAGACAATGACATGTATAATGATAGAGAAGATAGCATTTTGAGTCTTTCGTTCGCATTCAAACATCCCGTTATAAGTTTCTTGGTATCTGAAGAATTAAATCAAAAGGTGTGTAAAGAAAAAAAAGCTAAATTTCTATTTAATTTCCATAGTTAAATCTACGTTAATTAAATTCTCATCGAGGAATTGTATAGAACTATAATTTTTGTTATCAGAGTCATAAAATAAGATTTGAAAGGGTTGTTCTCAATAAATTTGAGAAAAGCACGTATTAGGAGAAATGTTCCGGGGCTGGAAGCCCGTTGTTCAGTTTAGAAAAAAGAAACTTACCGTTTTTAGCTAGATTTTACTTCATAATTTGTAGAACGTAAATCCACGTCGAAGTGTGTGAATCAATGAAAGTGGTCAGCCGTGCGTGGACGGATTTGACAGGTGCTACCTATCAAGGAACTGCAGTGTGAAAGAATGCATCGTTTTGAAATAGACTCCTTGTAAACATTTCCTCGGTTGAGCCGTGGTGAAGATCTAGCTCCTTTCAAGCTCGGTTGAAAACCCCTCTAAGTTTCTCGGACATATTCAAGGTTTTTTACCTTGAATATGTCTATTCCAAAAACTCGGCTGTGTTTTCCTGGATTTTAAGAACTCCTGCTATTCATGACAAATTACCTTTTTTCTGTTTATATCCCTTTTGTAAAGGAAATGTTTAGACTCTATGAAAGCCAGCTACTTAGAACACGCTATGTTTTTAAAACGTATAACGGGGAAGACGAAACAAAAGAAAACAACTAAATTAAGGCCATCATTTTGTTTTGTTTCCTCGAAACTTTGATTTAAAACATGCTTAAACTTAGGAATCTTACCGAGATACGATTAGAACAGCTAAAATTTTTCAACATCTTCGTCAACTGATGAAGAATATAAATCAAACTGCGATGGTTTTTCCTTTTTTTTTTCATGTTAACAGGTACCTCGTAGGTGAAAACTGGTGGTTCAACTTCTTCGGATATTCCTCAAACTCGAAATTCAATCACATAACACATATTAATTTCTTTCTTTTCCCAAACGAAATTCCCATTGATGACGGAGACGCTAACCTGTCTTTCGACTCTTGATCGATGACGTCTGGTCTTGAGCCCTAAACGATATGTTCCGTTGTTCTTGATCAACACATTTTACCTTTACAAACCCTCACCCTTCCCTACCCCCATAAGTAAAATGGGTGCCACCAATTCCAATTAGGGAACCGAATAACCGGTTTGGGTTTAAGGATTGGGGAACTCAGTACCATGGGGCAATGTGCTATATCTGCTATCTTGAAGCATAACAATGGCTTCGAGCCCTGGCGAATGACGCTGAGTGGGTGACCGAGGAAAGCGGATATCAAACCTATGTGGAGAATTAAGATTCAGATGTATTCATCAATGAGGAACTCAAGGAAGAATTAACTTTATTTCAATTTACACTTAGAATCTCCTTTGCGAGTTTACGTCTGGTGAGTTTTTTGAGCGAGACAGTGCACTAGTGGAAACGTAGCATTTTACTAAATCTGAACCATTGAATTCCAATGTTTTTGGTGGTTCTACCTACAACGTCTTCCCACAACATGAGGTTTACATCGTTAATGTTATGCTAAGTTCCTCACAACATAAAAAACTTTTCAGTCTTTTCAGTGTTTTTATTTTTTCAAAAGATAAAAGTAGTCTTTGGAGCAAAAAGCAATTCGTCTTGTCATTTAAGGGAAAAAATGACTCATAGGGTTATGGCCTAATGCAGTATATCAATCAGCTAGGCCCTTGTCTGTTCGAGTGGAATAAATTAATACGCATGCCATAATGGAGCTCTTTCTTCATCAGATGCAAAGAGAAGTCGTAACACTTTTTCGCACAGTGTCATAAACGATAAGCAACTCCTAGCAGAGTTATTCGTTGGGAAGTCGTAATAAGATCTGAAAAGAAACAAAAAGAATTCAATTCAGTCTCATGAAAATTTTTCTAAAGTAATTAAAAGCGATCGATACCAAGAAAAGTAAGCATCACACAAGGACGTAGTAAATACAAGAAATTTCTTGCCACGTGTACCGAAAAAAAAAAAAACAGGCCGGTGTCCAAGTTTTTGAGCTGACCATCCGATAAGTTCAAAATGCGGAAGGAGTTCACCAGAATGAAAACTGAAGCAAAACCAACAAATTCCGAATTACTCTGGACATTTAATCGAGGAGTGCCATAGATAAGAGTAACAAGGTACATTAGAAAGAAATAACTCTCAAGAGAGATCAACACCCATCTTTCGAGTTCCACATTAGTTCTATGCGTTACTTTAATAATAGGTAATTTCAAATGAAAATGCTTAATTCTCTCATAGAGCTTCCCCTTAACAAGAAACGACTTAAAAAATAAAACCTAAAAGCGCCTTTACAAATTTCAAGTTTCATAGCTGACAAGGTCAACAACAGTAACGACGAAATGATTTTGAATACGATCGCGTTTTAAAAGGGAAAGCGTTGCGGTGGAAAACTCGAGGTTCGCGATATAGCAGACTCTTTACCTTTAAAAGTCTAACAATCTATGCCACTACCACTTCATCAGCGGAGAACTTGAGATCTTTTTTCGGTTCCATTTTCTTTTGCTCTACTCCTTCCTTCTTGATAGTGAGTGGACCCTCTGTTCCTGGCCAAGGATGTTGGATGACGTACGTTTGACCTCCCTGTGCGAAATCAGATTGTGGTTCAGGTGCCGCAGGGCCAGCAGCTCCTACCGGACCGGCTGAGAAGTGTCATAAAAAGAGATGTTTATGAGTGTAGGTTTCTTTTAAGTTATCGTAAATGGAGATGCATACAAGAACGGGACTGAATAACCTTTAAAGATAGACAAGGATCTTTAGGATAGTATTTAAGATGAACTCCTAAATAGGTTGCCTCAAAGAAGGAAGGAAAGTCGAGTGCTTTTAAAGAAGGTAGGCGGGACATAGGAAGTTGCATAGTTTAGTTGGTAGACGGAAAGACTTAAGGAAGGTTTGAAAGAAGGAAGGAGTTAACAAAGACAGAAAAATGGAACAATGAGCAGGGGAAAACATGGTCAGACAGAGAGACAAAAATAGTGGGTAGAAGAGATGTCAGAAAAATTGTCATTGTGTGACAGGGCTAAGACATGTAAACTTACCGGGAGCGGCGGGCTGAGCAACAGGGGCGACAGGCTGAGCAACAGGAGCGGCAGGCTGAGCAGCAGGAGCGGCAGGCTGAGCAGGCTGAATAGCAGGTGCAACGGGCTGAGCAGCAGGAGCTTCTGGAGCAGGTCTAGGGGCAGGTGCAGATTGTGCGGGCTGAACTGGTGCTTGAGGTTGCCTATTTTGTCCATAATATTGTTGTTGCTGGTAAGGAGATTGCTGGTAAGGAGATGGTTGATACGGCTGTTGGGCATAGGGATCTGGTTGTCCGTACGGATTGTATGGTTGTTGGTAGCCTGGCTGTCCATATGGTGACTGTCCATAGGGTGGTCGCTGTCCATAAGGTGTTTGCTGTCCATAGGGCGGTTGCTGTCCATATGGTGGGCGGCCGTAAGGAGATTGAGCTCCATAAGGCTGATAAGGTCGGTATGGCTGCCTAGGTGGAGGTCGGTGGGCGTCAACGGGTGGTGGTCGCTTCATTGATCCTTCTTTCTCTTCCTTTGTTTCTTTCCCTCCCTCTTCTTCTTTTTCCTCTTCTTTTCCCTCTTTTTCTTCCGTTGGTGGTGTTGGTGGTGGTGGAAGAGCTGGTGGTTGTGGGGGCAGAGGTGCCTGTGGACCTCCACATGGAGGTTGTGGTTGTGGGCACGGTGGCTGGCCGCAAGGTGGTTGAGGTGGACAAGGAGGAGCACAAGGATCCGTAGGCATTTGAGGTTGACCACAAGGTTGTTGCATCATTCCTTGTTGGCCATATGATGGCTGCTGACCAAATGATGGTTGTCCATATTGTGGTTGTTGTCCGTAAGATTGCTGCCCGTAAGGCTGTTGAGCGTAAGGTTGCTGCCCATAAGGTTGTTGAGCGTAAGGCTGTTGTCCATAGGGACTTTGAGCGTAAGACTGCTGTCCATATTGACCATATGGTTGTTGCATGCTTGGTTGTGCACCGTATGGGGGCCTACCATATGGCTGTTGACCAAACCTTCCGGCCATCGGCTGTTGCCCGTATTGTCCCCCCATTCCAAAGTTGTCGCCGAGTTTTTTCTTGGGGACGGATGGTAAAGCCACAAACCCTTTGCAGCTAAATTTGCAGTGTTTAAACATATAAGGCTGATGATTTGCTTTGGCGCAAAAATCAGACCTCTTCCAGTTGCTGCATCTGCTGTCGTCATCCATTAGCATTTCCCCTGCAACATGTAAGATTTCCAAGGGTTACTATTTAAAAGGCTAATGTAAAAAAAGTGATTCATCAGATCTTGAGTTTGAAGCAAGTTATGTTATTACATGCTTTAGTTTCGTAACATATTTACTTTTTTTGATATTACAAAAGGGATTTACATGCTGAAGCAGAACAAGGTTTTAACACTCTAGAAATTACTTGAGTGTAGATGGATGTCAAAGAAGTTTTGAGCCCACGATCAAATTTTAAATGTACCCTTAACCACCATGATTGATAAAATTTACTGAGAAGCGTCCAAATAAAGAAATGAATAGACAAATGAATGTACTGCAAGAAAAAATCAATTATTACTTGTTTCTTCCTACCTGGTGAACACATTTTGCAAGCCAACTTGCATTTCCCTGACATGACTGAATGGCTTTTCGCGCAGTAACCCAGGGGCGCCCATTTTTTGCAGAATCTCACATCCTTGTCGAAACAAACGCTGTCTGAAGAACGAAGCGAAAAAAAACATACAAAATAAATCAAAGTCTTGAACTTCACACAAGCATTCTATATTCCAAACTCTTACATGCACATGTCAAACAACCTCAAATGCACAAAATTATCAACCAAAACGTGTCATCTTGATATAGTACTAATTATGCGGTCAGCCTGACATTTATACCTTTTTGTGGCTTATCCTTTAATTTTGCAGCCTTCTTTTTGTCAACAGGCTTTCCTTGACACAGGGAGCCAAGTATCGTCAACACAACAAAAATTACAGTCGATTTCATTGTCTCCCGCCTTCTGTACAAAAAAAAAACCAATAATTCAACAAGTGCAAACGATAATAACTCCTCTAACTTTTGACTCCACTCTAGACATGGAGAATAAGAAACTGCAAGCATTTGCGATGATCAGCAGAAATTAATCATTAGAAATTTGAACTACTCACATAAAATTCTTGCAAAAGGAGAGCTTTCGTAGACAATCTTGGAGACGGCAAAATTTGCGCCTGCAGACGACTTATTGAGGACACTTGTACAAGGAAATTTCAAGGGAGGTTTATTACAATTACTTAGCCATGACAAGTCGCAGTCGCGGGTTTTCTTTTCTCGTGGGTACAACTAACAATTTTTCATTAAAAGCGTACGACACAAAATAATCTTACTTGTGGAAATGTATTTTACGATTATTTAGAGGAAACAATACACATTTAGGTTCTTGCTTGATTTTTAGGAGCGCACCGTTTTGATTATGAAATAAATTTGGTACTAGAATAAATGAAATTAGGCTATCTTATAATCTCCATTATAACATAACCAAAGTAAAGGCGGCGAAATATGAGATACAAAAACCCTCAACTTGGCGCGCAACATTGTTTCGTTGCAAGCTGTGGTCGATGTTTCTCGTTTTTCACCTTGCGTGATCAACTTGTCTCGCAACAAAAACATTTTTTGCAGGTTGAAGAAATTTGTTGCTCAAAGTTGACCCGCGCTCTACTTTTCACAACAAATTTCTTCAACCTGCAACAATTGTTTTTGTTGCGAAACAAGTTGATCACGCAAGGTGAAAAACGAGAAACATCGACCAAAACTTGCAACGAAACAATGTTGCGCTCCAAGTTGAGGGTTTTTGTATCTCGTACTTCGCCGCCTTAAAGCGCGTGCTCTAATTGGTCAATTTAGCGTCCCCTATTTGCCCAAGGGTGTACGCTGCTGACGTCAGCAAATGCAAAGACTATTTTTCCGCGCACGCTTGTTTTTTCTGGTCACGTAAGATTTGTTAAATAAAAGGGAACTCTTTAGCTACAAGTATCAATGTTATGTTATAAAACAAATGATAAACACCACAGCGTACGCTATTGAGTTATGGATGCACTTGGGAGGTCTGTTAAACACCCAAGATGCTAGAGTCGCTCTCGGCTATCGCCTCGAGCGACTCTTACCCTTCTTTCGTGCTTAGCAACCTCCCGCGTGCATCCATAACTCAATAGTGTACGCTGTGGTGTTTACCATTTGTTAATTGGAAGAATTCCTTCAAGGTTTATTCTCTGTAACCCTCTTTGGAACAAAGCATTTGAACATAATTTGTAACATATTGATGAGAAAATCTATGAAATAAATCCAGTCCGAAGCTGTCGATTAGGTTTGATAGGTAGGGTCACAGTTTGAATTTTAACATTTTCCTGTTCACAAAGGAACATTTACGAGGGTGGTAGATTCTCGGAATATTTCTATCTACTTTTAATTTCAATGATTATCCGTATGATATAGCCAGAGTTTCGTAGTTTTGACTTATTAGAATCAAAGAAAGTAACTGACTTTGATACAGCATCCTTAGTAGGTTAGGTAATTCACTTAAATACGTCAAAATGGCAAAGAAATGATAGCGACAAAATACGATAGTTGTTGCATTCGTGATATCGTATCTTTTTTTCGCATATTTCCTACTGAAAAATATCATCTCACCTTGAATACACTCACAGCTCTTTGTTCTAAATAGGGTCTTTTTCTTGATGGGAATTTTAGGTGTCACTTTTGGACTCTTCAGCAGATCAGTGATCTTATGCAAACGTCATCGACCCTCTGGGGGGTAATTACTAAAAACCAAATTTCCTGCAGCAATTCCGAAAAATTTTCAGATGTCTTTACTTGCTCTTCCTTTCCTTCATCTTACTTTGATTTTAGATGGGACTTAATAACTGAGGGTTTCAAATAAACGCCAGTTTACACAAACTAGATGTTCCGGAAACATTCTACTGTCCAAACTCTTCACTTGACTCTGATTGTGACCTCCGCTCAAGTCTTCGAACCGTCAGTGAATGACTACAGTCCCTATCAGAAATGCATTTACTCATCCAATCACAGAACACGAGACGTCGGGTTATTCAACATATATAAACCTAACTTTCCCAATAAGTTTTGTATGTTATCTTTCTTCCAAAAGAAAGTTGCTCCAGGAACAACAATCCCTTTTGCAGATACAAGTAACGATATTTGAAACATTCTGGCCACCAGCAAAACATGTAAGGCGGTCAATTGTTTGTATAATTTCAACCAGTCAGACAAGAAACCTTCCTGTTTTCAGCATCCGCGTCGCTTGAATTTGGGAATTTTAGACCCTAACTTGTTTGATTCCAATGCAAAACAAATATGATCTTGGTTGTCATTGTCCTTACAAATAGTGAGAGCGTATCCGTCTTCAACTTACGAGTTTAGCATGACCTCATGAAGTGGTTTTAATATCTGGTTATTTTGGACAGGATCGGAGCCTGTTGATTCCCTAGTATTTCGTAAAAACCAGCCAACAAGAAAACTTATACGAACTTGTTCAACAAAGTCGAAAAAAATAAACAGCCATAATTGTAAGGTACATCAAGTTCAAATTTTGCTCCATATCAGCTAGTGCCAGGACAAAATTTTAAAATAAATATTATTTTAAGTCAATCAGTCAGCTCTTCAGACCACCAAGTTAAAGTAATTCGACTGATATCGATTGGAACATTCTATTCGCATTTTCTATTTGGAATTCGAACAACAACCCATGATGCCAGCTTAATACGAACTTGTTCTAAAAAGCATAAATAGAACGAGTACTGCTGTTCTATTTCTTAAACAATTGCAATCTTAAAATTCTACCGAGGACTAAAATAAGCATTGAAATAAGAATAAAATATATTTGAATTCAATAACTCCTTCAACTTTGTCACTGAAGGCTCGATAGTGTAGAACAAAATTCAACGAAATAAGTTTGTTGCTCGTACTTGGACGGTTTTTTTACTTTTGACCGAAAACCGTGGATTACCTGAAGTAACCGACTCAAGCGTACTTATTGAACAGCGTATGAAGGGAAAGATTGGTGGATGACCTACCTGATTTATGCGCGTGGCTGAGGACAAAACAAACTTGTTGCAGTCAAAATACTGCCAAGACAATCTCACTTAACGAAAGATGCAATAGCCCGTTTGGACATATGACCGGTAAATAATTAAACAAGAACAAAAGGCCACAAGCAAATTCCTAAAGGATCAGTAATTTTCGTCAAAGTTCACTGCATTTAAGGTTTGGCCTGTTTGGACGAGCAAGCAGGAAAGTTATTTACCTTTTCAAGTTATTCAGAAGCGAAGACTATTTGTCGAATCCTTCAGGCTGTAACTATGTTCATTGTGAGGAATCGAGCTCGAAGATATGTCCTATTTACCGAATTTGGCTACTGTTTACATATCTTACCTGGACTTTAAGTTATTTGCTGACGCAACCTCCATACCATGAAAATAATGAAAGGGAATTAGAGCGTCAAAGGGATCCAATAATGACGAAATTTCGGGGAAAATCTGCTCTATTGCTATCAGTTGACTTCTATTTCTCCTTTCTGGTAAGAACATTTGATTGATCTATAAGAAATCCTTACCACTACGAAGCTTAAAAAATTTAAGAAAACAGGGACTTTGAAATTGTAGTCAAAGTTGCGTGTTTTCAATTGCTTGTTTTTTCACGGGTCAATAAATTGAGAGCCACACGCCCGCCCATTTCGAGGTCAAAAGTATCCGAATGTTTTGCTTCCTTTCTCTCATTGACTTAGAATTCAAAACGCTATTTAACGCTTGGATACCGATAATGAAGTGATTTTAAAGAACAGACTAGTCAAGAGAGCGATATGGATCCGAAAGAAACCTTCTACTACCACGTGATATAAGAGCACTGGGTCAGATATAACAACGTGTATTGTGTTCTCCAGCATGAGTGATTCTGTTCCATGTGATCGTTAGAAACGTTACGCGCTATTAATTTACTTTATTTGACCGACCCAAGACTGAGAGATTTTCAGTTAAATAGATACAGATTTTAAACCGGCATTCTGTGTTATCAAACAACGGCAATACGTCTTTCCGGAATTCAACGGGAGACTGGGGAGGAACTTAACTCGTGAAGTACCCTGGGGCTGTTTTTGGAGACGCGGGCCAAAGTGATAAAGAAAAACATTAAAATTCACTGACTATTCCCGCGTCTCCAAAAACAGCCCCAGGGTGCTTCGCGTGTTAAGTTCCGCCCCAGTCTCCCGTTGAATTCCGGAAAGGGCAATGAAAAGGTTCTCATCGACAAAAAAATAAAGCAGGTCATTTTTGCAAATAAAGGAAGAGTGTACAGTAACAGGACCTTTTTGTGTCAAGATTATAAAGAAGTAAGATCTTTGGAAAAACCATCCAAACTGAAACAAACAGCTTCTCACTACCCCCTCTCTTGTGCAGATATGTTCTCAGCACTCACTATTCAAGTGCAGAAATGATTCGTGAAGGTAAATTGAAAAATGAGTAATTGCAGAAATTCAGGCATCGACGGCCTTTTTCAGGCGTCTTTTGTACAATTGGATACGGCGAGACGATCTAGAAGAGTTAGCTTTGAGTTGTGCTTTTTTATTAATATGCAGAATGCTTTTGTAAATCTTTCCCTTCGAGTTCAGCCTATTTCTTCGTGGTGGATTTTCTGGCTGACACTTTTTCGAGCAAGGAAAAAATAATTGACTTTTGAAACAGCTATTTCAATTTGTAACATCGAATATGAAAAGTTTGAACTATTCCATTTTCAAGTTTATTCATAGTCTTCCTCGATACACCTAAAAACATGGCAGGCTAAGGGTCTCAATAATATCTAAACATGCTCTATATGTCAAAGATATTTCCATGGGATTCTAGCGTGTCTGTCACTTCCAGCCGGCTGGACCAGATTCTAGACTTGAAGCTGACGTTATCTAGTAGTGAACTTTGACTATCGTTCATTTTAGCTTCATATTTTCCCTGGCTAAATTTTTCCCCAGTGATACAGATCAGCCTCACTAATTGTTGATCACATTTTTGGTTTTCAACTTTGACATTGCGGTTCACTAACTTCTCTCCTTCACTGAGTTCTTTCCTCATTTCCTCTCGTCTTCTTGTGTTTTTTCCCTTTGCTTCACCTCCGCAATTAATGTTCACTGTCTTTAAAAATCATCTTTCTTTTTTAAGTCTTTCTTTTTGGCCATTTTATCCACTTTCCCTGTCATCTCTGCAGCAGTCTCTTTGGCAGTATCATCTTTCCCATCATTGTCTTTTTTGGCCACTTTATTCACTTTTCTTGTCGCTTCTACAGCAGTCTCTTTGGCAGAATCATCTTTCTTATTCCCTTTCTGCTTGGTCATTTTATCCCCTTTGCCTCTCTCTTCTAAAGTAGTTTTTGAGGCGGTATCATATTTCTTATTCTCTTCTTCTTTTGCCACTTTATTCCCTTTGCCTGCCTCCTCTATAGGAGTGTTCTTGGTAGAAAAATCTTTAATATTGTCTTGCTTTTTGGTCAATTTTACCAGCTTGCTTGTCTCCTGCTCAGGATTCCCCTTGATAGGTTTTATCTTCTCAGGTCCCATCTTTTTTTTTGGTGGTCCCCGAACTGTGCCAGGCTGAGGCTGTTGTATGACTGGTTGATAGATCTGACCTGTGGTAGAACACAATATTAATAGAAAGATTGAAAGTGGACACTAGATTGCTGGTTTAGTGCTGCTAAAGTTCAACCGCAGCTCAACCGATTCACTGCACGCATTGCTTCCTCTTCATTTTCAGCGAGTACCTCGCTTATCTTTTGTTTCTTATAGAAGACATCTCAGTGTATTTTCCTGATGAAGTCTCAGTTTAGCCCTTATAATTAACCTCAGAGTTAACCTTGGCTTTAAAAAAAATTCTTACACACAAAAAAGAAATTTTAAATACGCGAAAGTGGGAGAAAATTGATCTTTTAATTCGTTTTTGACTCTTCGGTTTGGGCCGTTATAACCAGAGGTTAACATTCCCTCGTTTTTAATTACTAGTAATCATATTTTCTACTTTGCTTCCAGATAAAACCTATGAAAAAAGGAAATTCAAACTTTGCTATATTCAAATTCCGTATTCAAAAACTATTTTACAATCTTATATAGTTTGTTGAGTCATACGGTGTTTACAATAAAACATATTTACCCGTGTTAACTTGTGCCTGGTTGGAATACTGGTATGCCCCTGGCAGAGCGTAGGGTTGCGGAACCTGTTGTTGCAGTGCAAGGGCTTGCGGTTGAATAGCTGTTTGTTGCATCTGAGGCTGAACTTGAGTATTCTGCAAAGCTGTTTGTGGCGCTCCAGCCTGAGTCTGAGCTGTTTGCACCGCTGGATTCATTTGAAAAGCTGCCTGTGGTACTTGAGGCTGACCTTGGGCAGTCTGTGCTACAGGGCTCACTTGAGGGAGTGTCTGTTGAACTTGAGGTTGTACTTGTCCATTTTGCATCGCTTGGTTAACTTGAGGTATCTGAGTCTGAGATTGGATTTGATTGGTTTGTATCCCTGGGTTTACTTGCGATGCGGCTGCAGCAGGAGTTTGTGGCTGCATGAGACCAGGCTGCACCACCGACCCCACCTGAGTAGCTTGGGGCTGACTGACCAGTCCAGGCTGCTGGACTTGCGGCTGCAGTTGTGCTGTTTGCTGCGTTTGAGTGGTTGTCGGTTGCGGTTGAAGAGTCTGTTGCGATGGAAGTTGACCAACTGGTTGTTGAGGTTGCGCAGGTTGCACTGCACCGCCTAACTGCGCCTCGGGTTGCAAGACTTGTGACGATACTTGTTGGTTGGTTATAACTCCTTGAGGTTGGCTTTGAAGATAGCTTTTACATGTATGTGGACAAATACTTCTCCATTCCCAGTCAGTTCGGCAAAGTTCTTGTTTGGGGTTACACTCACTGGTTGTGTCCATCACAGTATTACCTTAAGAGAGATAAATTTAAGATTGGCGAAATAGTTCCTCGCGAACGTAAGACAAGTAATCATTTTCCTAAGCGCCCCATGAGGAATTCTTATTCGCGGTTGGATGCTCCATGTACTGCTACAATCAGCACCTATTAAAGATTCTGTGTGCAGATAGTGTAAGAAAGATGATAACGTTAAAGTAAGGTTGAATGTAGAATGATATCAAGCATTATGAGCGGACATCAGCACTAGATACCTCTCGGCTGCCTTGATAAAACTAAGCTTTGACATAACTTCTAAAGAATTCAAATTGACCAATTTGGATCCTTGAAAAATGATGGAAAAGGTCGGCATAATGACTAAATCATGTCCAAGTTGACCCATACCTGAAGTACACATGGCACATGTCAGCATACAATTCTTTGTCATGTACCTGTGTTGTAAAAGGCAGCCATTACGACTCGCTAAGTCTGCACAATCTTGCACCTTGTCAGCGCAGATGTACTCTGTAAATTGTAAAACAAACAAACAAACACACAAACAAACAAGGTTGAATAGTTGCATCACTTTCATTTTGAGCATTTCCTTAGAGGAGACGAGAACCATAATAGCTTAGACTTCTTTTTAAAAGCAATTATTCGCGGGAATGCAAGCAGCCGCTTAACATCGACAGTAAGCAAAGCAAAATGTCTGCACTTCGGTTCCACTTTCTTTGTTTTCACTGCACAATAAGTCGTGATATTTTTCATTGTAACAAGATCAATGTACTGAGGTTGTAACACATGGAGGACGAGAAAGTATCCACTAAACCAATTCATCCTGGTGGAAATATTGTGGGGAGTTTTTACTGCCTCAAGCTGGTAAAGTTAGAAGTCATACCCGACAATTAAAATTCTATATCCCTTCTAAAGTAGAAGGTAACTTACCTCTACACGTATGAGGACAGACATTGGTCCATTCGTTTAGTACACAAAGCTCTTCCTGGCGCTTAGCCAGCTCTACCGCACATTTACTTGATAAGTCGAAAACAGAATCGCCTAGAAAAATCATATTTAAAAATCAATTATGGACCTCCTAATAAAGAGAACGAGAACCATCACTGAAGATTCACAGTCAGCATCATGATACTGAGTCGTAAAACTATAAATCGAAGAAATCTTGATGGCAAATTAAAGCTAAGATTAATATGTCAGGGAACCCACGGAGATACTTGGAATCTTATTAAAGTTCAGAAAACGCTGTGACCAATCCGCGATTGGAGTTATGTTTTAGTTTAGCTTCTGATTTATCGGGCGAGTGACGCAGGCTTTCTAAACCAATATCAGAGCAAAGCAAGGGAAGAATTGACTTCAAGAGTCAATTCATAAAAAAATAGTTTGAAGCGACTGAGGCTCACCTACCTGGATGACACATCTTGCAGGTTAGCTTGCAATTTCTGCTCATGAACTGAGATCGTGTTCCACAGAAAAATTCAAAATTCTTGCAACGTTCAGGTTCGTGGTCAAAGCAAGATTCCACATCTAATAAAAAATGTTATATGTGAGTATGTTGCTGATTTCCTGATCTCGTTTTGACGTCTTCTGTGTCTATTGCCGTACAGACCCACGGCAACATAGAATCAATTCTTTTTGTAATAACGAAGACGATTTTGTCAATATTGATATCATTTGTGCGTCTGTCCTCCAATGGATCATATAAATTGTGATCATCATTGTTATGAGGATCGGATTATTTTTACTGAATCTGTCACGCAATCCCAGACTTTTCTAGAATTATCTATAATCTGTAATATTTACAGAAACTTCTTTCATGTGACTCAGCAGTTTCCAAAAATAGTACAACTTGTAATACGCTATAAATAGTAATAGAAAATTCTAGATAACTAAAGTAAATTTATAAAAGCTGGCTTGTGAGAAGTACAAAAGAGATTTGCCCGAGGGCTTACCCTCGTGGCTTGCTGACTGAACTTTTGGAAGCTATGATATGACGAGGCTATGACCTTTTGACCTTGCGATATCCGGAGAGAAGAAAGAGGTGAAAAAGACGATGGTCGAGAGAGGAAGAAGATAGAGAATACAGAGTTTACTATGGAGTCCTCCGGAAGAGTTTTTGTACAAGGAAAGAATGCGATAAATCAAGAAAGCCGAGCGCTGTGGTCTTCAGTCGGCGGATGTTGGAATTGGAAGTTGATCAAGACGACGAACACTTACACGGCATGAAGGATTGTAAGCCTGCTTTATGAACTGCTTAACTTAATCTTTAACCTGAGTAAATTAGACAATGTAAAACTAATTAAATGATAGTTAAAACGGGTAACTGCTTGTTGTTACATTTTTTTGCGTGCCATATACCGTACTCGGGAGTCTATTTTCATATATGCTTTGTTAGCGGACATTTGTTGGTCATTCGTGCACGTAACATCATGTTTACTTTCAAAATGATTTCACCAAGCGAGGATTACATACCTTATTCAAGTTTAATACTTACAGCTGTTTGTTCTTCGTGAGTTTGGTTTTTTCTTCGTGGTCCTGGACACTGATTTGCAAAGCAACAACAGAGGCATACACAGAATAGCAACTGAAAGAACGCACACGAGCTTCAGAAGTAAAAGCATCGTCCTGTTAAATTGTTAGAAATTCGATTCACCGATTTGCGTAACTCGTTACTACAAACTCTTAGTAAAGAAGTGTCTCAGGACAATATGGTGACAAGTGCCACTAATGAGATATTTATAATGGGATATCGCTGGAAGCCTTACATCCGAAGATCTCTTAAGGTATAAAGTCTGCGGATAAATTCACTTTAAACGTTATCATCTGTTGTAAACACCAATCAATCAAGAGCCAATTTAATGGATAGGAGCTCAAATTTATGAAATTGAGAAGCGGCTATGCCTTCATAGCGCCGTTGACAGTACCGTTTAATCTCGAGTGCTTACTTAAGTTATAACTGATTCGATGCTGAAGTTAATTGTTCCCCAAATCTAAAAATGTTAAGCTTGCGGTTTAGCTTTCGACCGTTATTAAAGTAGCTCATTCTGGATCCATTTTTTAATTATGCGCCGCTGTCTCTACAACGTGATGGAGCGATCCAAGTAAGTTAAGACCCATAGGAGAAATTTATACAGAACCCTAAACCTTCAAGTAGGCTTCTTCGGTTCCAATCCATGTTTTGGTTGGTTAGATTTTGTTTTCGTTCGCCTAAGAGCGTCGATTTCTTGCCTCGATTCTAGTTAGGAAGACATCTATTCTTGAAGACAAAAGCTGTTAGACTAATTTTTGAAGTAAAATTTCAGTTTGTTAACGGCTTCTTAACTTTGTAAACACATTTCTTGCAAATCAAGTGCCTAAAGTGAACTCACCTAATATTGTTTATAGGTTAATTAAGTCGTTCCAGACACCCAGCCATGTTTTCATAACAATTGAGGCTTTAAGGCAATGTTACTAAATTTTTTATTGCTTACAAATGCAACCACCGGTTTTTCAGCCGGCGGCAACGTGAACTGTAACCTGTCGAAACAAGTCGTAGAAACACAGGAAATTGTGGTTGAATTACAGGTTATTCTTCTGCAGAAATTGTAAATTTAGCCATTATCCTGTATTTTCCCATCTCTATTCAAGGCACGAGTTTCCACCTACAGACGAAATTGAAGTTTTTTCAGCAAAGAAAACTATCGCCTGAATATGAAAGCGAAATTCGCTGTAATGAGCACGATTCAAGCGGTAGTGAAAATAAGGCCTGAAAATAACTCAGGCCTGTACGGGTTTGAACCCATGACCAGTGCCACACCGGTGCAGTGCTCTACCAACTGAGCCAACAAGTCAACATGTTGTTTCGTAATAAACACGTGAAGTGATGAATCAATGACTGTGAAGTCTGTGAATATATTACATAACGAACATAACTGACATAAAGACCAGCTCCCAGTTGGCTTGATAGCTCATTTAGTAGAGCACTCCACCAGTACTCACAGAGGTCATGGGTTCAAATCCCAGTATTTTTTAATCCTCATTTTTACTACTGTATAAGTAGTGCTCATTACTGCGAAGATCCCTTTCATATTCATTTCTTAAATCGCAGGTCACATATATGATTTTCATATATTCACAGTAACTATAGAAACTCTGGGAATAGAAGCTCCATCGCAGGTCATCCCTCCACAGAAATTGCAAAGGTAAGTTAGGCACTATCCAGTCTTGAAAGTCTTGAATTTTCAACTACCCAACTGATTGCATTTCTTGGGATGAAGACTTGGATAATAATTATGACTGTCACTAGATGGGCAGATTGTTATTTGCTTAAGTTTTTCTAAGCTAGTCATCAATTGGCAAAACGTTCAGTTGTTGTGAAAGCGTTAACTAGAGTAACTGTCAAATGAATTTTTGGCAGTTCACCGGCTAATCGATCTCCCTTCGATGACTTGCAGCTTGAGGGCCCATTTCTATAATCTTTGGTACCTGAGACAACTATCCTCCCGATTTAATCTTGCTAAGTTAACGTTTCACTTTCACGTGAATAATTTTTTCTTTGGGCTGGAAACTAAAAACATAATTCAAAAAGTTTTATCCCTGGCTACAGCTGTAAGAGTTGTTTCGGCCTAGTAAAGCCTTTAAAGACAAAATTGTAATATTGAGAGTCGAAGATTTTGATTTCCCAGCTTTTATATTAATCAAAAGCTTCTTAATGCTGCTGTTTGTTCCGAGGTAGCCACTTCCAAGGAATCCGTTGTTTGCCTACAATAATCTTTGCACCGATTAACAGGCGATCGGGAAGAGAAAATTCCACAGCCTAGAGAGTATTGTTGACGAATGTGATCGAACTATGATAAACGCACGGCAATTGATAATTTGACCGAGAAGTTGACGAACAATACACGACCAACCGACGATCGACAATGACGAATAAACGACCTATAAAAATCCACTGATGATATTTCACAGAACTCGATTACAACTAGATATGCCTGAAAGGGAACCCACCTGGTTTGACACGCTTGCCGTTGTAGCCTGTTCACGAACCTTTCTTCTTTTTTTTTTTTTTTTCCATTCTCTTCCATCTCTCATAAATCATCGTCAAAATCCCGAGGGGCAAAAACGAGCACCAACGCAAGGGGTTATGGGTGTGCTCATCTTGGTACTCTTTTCGCTTAATAAACGACTGTGGAAGGACTGGTATTGTTCAAAATTGACCAAATCCAAACTTAATATAAGGACTGCAGCTTCCCCCAAGGATATTCCTCTTTTAAGTTAAAGTGGCTGGATTATTGCAAAGATAGCAGGCGCTAATTCAGAAGTAATAACCTCAGTTTAGTATACCGCGGTTTTGTGAAGTTTTAGTTCAACGCATATGTGGCAAATTGAAAACTGAATGAAATGAACACAGAAACTAAAACTGTATGCAAGACAGTTACATTAAAAAGAAAATCCTTACGAAATAAAAATTTCTCTAACCCTGGGTCAATCGTGATGGACGTGTGATTGAAGTTTGCACATCGCTACACAAAGTTAAGAGAGTGTCTTTGTAAAAGCGGTCCGGTCGATTTTGCCCGAGACTTTCCCTCATTTCTTGTGTGTTGTAAGACATTCATGTGGCTATACTAAAACCACATTCCGTTTGATCGGATCTTTTTATTTTTCAAAGTTTTACGGAAATGAAATTTCACTCGAGCGAAGGCCTGTCGTGACACTTTTCAAGACTTTAATTTGAGACAACTTTGGAGGACAATTTAAGAAAAACTACGGAACTCAGCAAAAAACAAATACCCCAGCCATGTATATTAATTCTATCTTATTCATCAAGGCGACCTTCGTGAACATCACATTTCAATCAAAGAAACAGGAAGACTTGAATGACACCTTATCGATTTGCTTAAGTCACACACGCGAAAACCTATAAAATTTAAGGTAAATTTTTGAAAAAGTGAGGCGTTCTTAACTGATCCAACTAACATAGCTAGGAAGAACACGCAACAGAAAAGGTAACTACAGAAAAAAACTTTGCGGAACGACCTTTGGGAAAACTTTATAACTTCACGAACTTACCTGATTTTGGCCGCCATTTTGAAGGACTTGTCAACATGAAGCTTAACAGATGTAAACCAAGCAGGTAGATCTAAAACCATCTGAAATACATACGGAAGGAATTCAAATGAACTTTTCTTTCAATTCAAACGGTAAATTTTGCAATTGTTTGTTAAACTTACCATTCCTACATTTCCAAGCGACCATTTCTTCCAACAATTCAAACACTACAACTAGTGTTCGAATTCCCCTCGTCGATTCCACCATAAGAAATAACCTGTGTCACCCAAGCTTCGACTCGAATGTGAATTACGAATCACGTAATACAACTGCTTCATCTTCGAGGCAATATCAGCCTAGTTTTTTTTATTTTCTGATCGACAAGAACGGCAATCACGAAGCGATTGCCATGTTTACCTAATAAACGAACCGCTGACCAGCCGCTAAGTGAAATCAGTAGATTATTAGAAGATTTTTGGGAACATTCGAATATATTCATTAAAGCATCATAATATACATTACGATTCTTAGTCTTTGTGCAAAAGCATGCTTTGTCAGTGCAGACCTAGACAACTTTTGTTTTGCTCCGGATATTCTTTTTCTCTTTAAATACATTTCGTTTCAAAAAGGATTGGCATCAGTTCGTATATTTATAAACAAATCTTTACCATGTACTGTAAATAAATGTGTTCAGATAATCGAGATAACAATTGAACCTCTTGTATCGCATCAGTGGTAAAGTTTCTTGTCTTTGCTCAACTCCGAAGAGCGTGGAGCGGCAAAGACGCGACACACGAGTCACCAATCTCGCGGCTTCTCCATGCTCACAGGATATGCATGACCTCACTATATTTAAGAAAAATAAGAAACCGCTCGCAGTCTGTATTCTGTTTAACTATTTCATAGGAGTGACGTGAGTCTCTTCAATTGAGTGAGAAAGTCACAAACCCATTCTTTGCCTAGCGAGCGTAACCACAGACCACTCATGAATTGCTCCCTTGGCGCGGAAATCAGTGAAATCGTATCGAGTATACAAAGTTAGAGCGAGTTCCTTTAGACCTCCCGAACTCGTATCGCGTTGGCATCAATTATAAGTACAGGAAGAAGTCTTAAAATCTGCTAGATAAATTTGTTTCATACTTTCTGAGAAGTTAAAGAAATTCGGGAGCTTTCCTACAAAGGAACTAAAATGGTAGGTAACCGACTTAGTTTTTCAGATAATTAACAATAACTGAAAATTTGAGTGTTTGTTTGTGGACCTTACGTCTTGCCCAACAATATAGTTGCAAAGATTTTTATAGTTTGCCCACACGATTAAGCTCTTTTCTTGTAACCTGTCATCGTTTCAAAAACACCACGGCGACGGAAAACCTTTCCGAGCCTCCTTAAACACCGTTGTTGTCAAACCACATCTGTATTGTTTTTAACAGAGAACACTTGCGTCCCATGTATTTGCCCAGTGGTTGTTTTGATGACATTCAGGCCACACCTCATAAACTTCGTGATCCCTCGTGAAGCCCAGGTCAGCCGGGTTAGCGGAGAAAGTTTGCTCCAAATCTCAACACGAAACATACTTATAAAGAATTGTAGAGGGTAACTGAAATGAAAAAGAAAAAGGCGTCCTGCATAGTAGTTTTTCAAATTTCTTTTTAGCCAACAGGGAGTCGTGCAGAGGCATGGGGCGATAGCAACCAAAAATTAGGAGCAGGCAGAGGGGAGGAGCTTATTTAGCCGGCCTTTACCATGTTTTTGTATATACAAGCGTGGTACACCAAACATTCGGTTTACTTATAAAACTCTTTGTCGTTGTCGTATGAAAAAAAATGGACAATAAATTTGAAAATGAAAACGGAATAGGAATGTAGAGGCAAGACCGATACAACGTAGATAAGTTTTAAGACGGAGCACTATATTTCGGCTGGCCAAACCAGCCTTCTTCAGGTGCCTGAAGAAGGCTGAAGTTCTTCTG
Organism: Stylophora pistillata; assembly: GCF_964205215.1. Taxonomy (NCBI): domain Eukaryota; kingdom Metazoa; phylum Cnidaria; class Anthozoa; order Scleractinia; family Pocilloporidae; genus Stylophora; species Stylophora pistillata. The sequence continues at coordinate 24,871,659 of NC_142524.1, forward strand.
GTGCCTGAAGACGTTGTATCGGTCTTGCCTCTATATTTATATTCGTTACTTTGGGCCGATTAGATCATGGCTGATCCAACGTACAAGAATAGGATTATCGCTCACGGTTGCTTGCTGAACATTTCAAAAAGAATAGGGTTCAGTGATAAAAGGTCAGATCGATTAAAGGTATGAGCTGAGACTAACATGATTCACTTAACAATTTTATGTCGAGCTAATTAGTGGAAAACACTAAAAAATTGTACATTGCTAGTTTTATTAACACCTTACGTAAATGACATTGGTTACTGTTGCGGAAAATCATATTTTAGAGTCAGCTTTGTATATAAAGCAATGATTTTGCATGCATTCTTGGGAACAGCAGAAAAGACTCAGAAAAAACATTCTAAGTACAATTTTCATTCCGTGCAATGGGGCATAAATAAAAGGTTCTCGTAAAATAGACACCTTATTTTATACCACAGAAGAGAAGCAAAAAGTAATATGGGTACTCCGGTTAAAAATACATCGATAACTCTATTAATTAATACCAGTTCTGATTTAAAGGAAAAAGTTATGTGAACAAAATGAAAGTAGTCTGTACCACTAAGCATGCCTTCACGGTTTAGACTGGGAGTCCCAAAGTTTTTTAAGCATGTATTCTAATATCTTATGACGATAAGCCCCCACCCACCCCACCCCACACCACACCGTTCTGTTTTCACTCAGCGGCTGGCTAGCGGTCCGTGTATGAGGTAAACATGGCGATCCCTTACTGAACACCGTTCTTGTCGATCAGAAAATCAAAATACCAGCATGATATTGCCTCGAAGAAGAAGCAGTTGTGTTATTTGATTCGTATTTCACATTTGAGTCCTAGCTTGGGTGCCACAGGTTATTTCTTATGGTGGACTGACGAGGGGAATTTAAACACTAGTTGTGTTTGAATTGTTGGAAGAAATGGTCGCATGGGAACGTAGGAATGGTAAGTATTACGAATAATTTCACATTTTGCTGCGTGAATAGAAAGTAAAGTTTATTTGAATTGCTTTCGCATGTATTTCTGACGGTTTTAGATCTACCTGCTCGATTTGTGCCTGCAACGCTTCATGTTGATAAGTCCCTCAAAATGGCGGCCAAACTTGGAGATTGCCGAAAATTAGGTAAGTTCGTGGAGTTATAAAGTTTTCGTAAAGGTCGGGCCGCAAAATTTTTTTTTCTGTAGTTACCTTTTCTATGGTATCTACTTCCTAACTATGTTAGTTGGATCAGTTAAGAACGCCTCACTTTTTCAAAAATTTACCTTGAATTTGATCAGTTTTCTCTTGTGTGACTTAAGCAAATCGATAAGGTGTCATTCAAGTCTTCCTGTTTCCTTGATTGAAATGTGATGTTTACGAAAGTCGCCTCGATGGATAAGATAGAGTTATTATACATGGCTGTGGTATTTGTTTTTTGCTGAGTTCCGTAGTTTTTCTTAAATTGTCCTCCAAAGTTGTCTCAAATTAAAGTCTTGAAAAGTGTCACGACAGGCCTTCGCTCGAGTGAAATTTCATTTCCGTAAAACTTTGAAAAAAAAAGAGATCCGATCCAACGGAATGTGGTTTTAGTATAGGCACATGAATGTCTTACAACCCAAAAGAAATGAGGGAAATCTGTGTCTCAAGCAAAATTGACCGGACCGCTTTTACAGAGACACACTCTTAATAGTCAATAACGTAGCTCCATTTTCTGCCTTTAAAAGCACCCACAACCCACAATTCCTCTATTCGCTCCGACGAAGGGCTAACCGGTTCGAAACGTCAGCTTTTGTAATCGTTACGGTGGCCACTTTACCATTTCAACTTTGTTGATATATCCAAATTATTTCGTTACCCCCACCGACGCAGCCCCAAACAGTTTCTTTCGAAACTATCAGCCTTTATTCTGCAACTTTGACGTAATGCCTACCAAAATGTACGCTTCATATGCTTTTATATCGTTACTCGGAATTTTCTCATTTTACTGATTCATTTCGCTCTGCTGATCAGAATGAGTCAATTTAAATGGTACAGACTCAACTCAAGATTATGGGATTACTTCGCGATTAAAATATAGAAAACGGCGAGACTTCAGACTTCTGCATTGCCCCGATTTTTTTTTTTCCGATTTGCAAATTGAATAATGCTTTGACGTGCAACAAAAGATCCTTGAAATTAGACATTTTGGCCTTGCTGTAATCCACAATGTTAACCAAACATTTGCATAACTTCAAATTGTAAGACAATACTAGAATCTATGAGATTTGAAGGAGACATTTTCTATTCTTCTACAATGGCCAAAGGTGAGATTGTTTCATTTTGCATATTTTATGAATAATATTTGTGCTCTGAGCCTCAAAGGATTTTGTAAAATGTACAGAAGTCAGCTTTCATCCATGGACATTTTGGATTGAATATTCCATTTTAAAATGTGTTACTTTCTTGATGCGGCTTCTTTAGTATGGAAATCACCCGCAAGAGAACATCTGTGTTTAAAAGGTGAATAGACCGAGTTATCTTGGTTGACGGCGAATTTTAAGGTGGCAGATTATAATTCTTGATTTTAATTGATCACAACCTAAATGGAAACTTTCACTTTAAAACAAAGCATTTAAATGTGTTTTTCTTTGAATTTTTTTTAACCTAAGACAAGAAGATTTGAAATCACTCTCTCCTCCCTATCGACGACTGTCATGACGTAACTGCCAATCTTTCTAACATTTTCATTCTATTTTGTTTTTGTCTCCAATGACAGTTCAAATGTAAATTAGTTGGAGCTGGTTAGTCACCTACAAGCACATTAATATGCACCCTTAGACAAGCATAGGTGAAATGAATTTAGAATTTGACCGCAAATAGATCAGACATATTTCTCCCCAGCGCACAGCGAGTTGAAAATCGACCTCAATGAAAGGGGATTTTTGGTGCCTTAAACGAATTTTGATCTAATCTGGCATAGCGATTGATGAGTTAACTACTTGAAAACCCGCCGAAGAGGAATTTATATTCACAACTTGAAAGCTACACCTACGGAAATTCTGCGAAAAATCTGTTAGGTTAATTGAGAGAAAGTTTCGGTTTCAAGAAGGGGGAAAATACAAAATGGATGCGTCAAGTCGCCGATTTTTAATCTAAACGCGATTCATCGCGAATTTCACTAGTGAATGATTGTAAAAGAAATAATTAATTTCGCATTCTAGCTGACTTAGTTGGGAGTTTCTGTTTCGTCGGAACAAGCATTTTCTGCTAATTCAGAAGAGCAACCTATCCGAGGGAACGCCGGTTTTTTTTCAAACAGACAGGATTACACCGAAATAAATGTAAAGAGGAAAAATACAGAAGAAACCTTCGAATGGTCGGAATTTCTTTGGTAAACAAGCAAACCTACTGCAGCTGAAAGGATTCGAGGGAAAAGCGAGAAAAGACAAGGCAGATTTCTAGGGAATTTAAAGGTAATGAAAAACTTATTTTTATGCATCTTTCTATCTTTTAGAACATAAGTAAAAACACCTATATATATTTAAACACCTTTTTTGAATATTGGGAAGGTAGCTATCTCGCGTATTTTTCATTTCGATTGCATTTCATGTTTAAATAATTCGTTCATGTTAATAGTTAGACAGTGCAATGCAATTGAAAAAACACAATGGATTTTTTCTAAAACAAAACAAACGATAAATTCTAAATCTCGGAAACATTGGCGAACGTTTTAGCGCTATCGTCCTCCGCTTTTTGTGGCTTTAATTTTTTTTAATGCTTGTTTTTCAAAATCATCGCTCGATTCGAATATTTACTTCTCTATGTCAACATGGCTTCATGCAAAGAACAATTGAGCCAAATACGTCATCATCACCGTCATCGGTTAACATAAATATGTAGTGTTGAGCAAGGCTTTTTTCTTTTCAGTGGGACTTTACAGTTTGTATCCTGAAAAATTCAGCGAATTGATTTAAGTTCGTCAATTGCTAACCCTTTCGAATTTTCTTAGCCATTTTGGCCTCTTCCTTATTTATCATTGTCAATCTGTGTTTTGCTTTCTTGTTGAACTTTCAAGCTGACAAATGTCTTGCACCTCGTCAAAATGACTGAAAGGCTTTTGGTATAAAAGTCTGACTTACCCGCTTTGGACTTAGAAGCTATTATCATTTCGAAATGAATAGAAACATTTAGGGCGAGTTTTCAACTCCCACTGAAAAGGAAATCATTATACGAGGCTGTGCAGTGAAATTTGTTGTCAATCACAATTTTATATTTGAAAATGAGTGCTTCTTTCTCGGAGAATGAAAATCGATTTCCAAATTATTTAAAAAGAGAAATAAATCTTCAGATACCTTAATTATACTGAGTTTCAAAAGTATTGGCCTCCTTCGGGCTTTTAACGCATTAGATAATGAAAATAAATTAAGATTGAGTTCACTTTAGTAAGGCCGAATAAGTGGTTTGGAAAGTCAAGAGCAATGGCAAACGCAAGGATACACGCTCTACGTTTAAACACAGTACGCAACATCGTCTTGCGGCTGTGTGCTCAATAAGCGACCGCGAAAGCAACTGCAATTTGACCCGGGGATAGCCAGATTTCCACTGTATAACATACTAACACATTTTTTGAATTACATTGCTCCTGTTAAATAAACCTTCCTTTGAGAGAGGTCGGACAAATTCGTCGTAGAGTTGCAGCAATTTAGTGAATCGCTATGACTTGTTTTGATAGCGAGCTTACAGGATGAGTTTGTTCCCTCGCAGCGACTTGTCGCTCGTTACGACGACAAAGACAAAGTAAAAGTCGACTGAAATTTTATCGAATAATTGTGTTAAGGTCTGGACGCTCGAGGTGATGTTTTTTGGGCAAAAGTTCCTTAAAGAAATTGTGCGAAAATCTTCGTCCTGCTCAAGGTATTTTGTCGCCTAAACAAGGAGCACAAATACAAGCTGTTTTAAAGTTGTGTGATGGTGGTCGCCACGCGAGCTTGTTTAGGAAGTTGAACTTAGGAAGAGGTTCGTTGCAAAGCCCAGTATTTTTTCCGCCAGGCAAAAACACTGTAAGTTGCGATAGAATCTTGGTATGTTGAGGCCTTTCGGCCATTCATCGCTCGCAATTTGGAAAGACCAAGTGTAAACTTGCCTGAAAAACATTGCAGTGTTTATCAATCATGATATGCAGTTTTAACGTGGCCTATCCACAATTGCCGCCATCTTATGGAAAATATAATCTAGATGATAGATTTCCTTGGAGGGTAAATGATCTCCTGTAAATGATTTCCTTGTATCGGAAATGATCCTCAATCAGTAAAAGAGATATCACAATTCAGAATTTTTTTTATGGTACAACTATTTCTTTTCTCGCATTGAATATTTGAGGAAAACGTGTCACTACCTGAAAGCTTGACTGATGTGTACAGCGTGGAACACTGCGATAAATTCTGCTTAACCCCTAATAACACTCTTTACGCGATGTATTGACCTTCTCACCCAAAAAATCAGTTCTGAGCATTTTTCATATGACTAGGATGTTATCAGTATTTTTACGGACTTTGATAAAAAGGTTTTTAAAATGTACACGAAACCACTAATTTTTCCATGCCTCGATTCGACTTCCTTGACAGTTTTTGCTTTACATATTCCATTTCTGTTATGTAAATTACAATTTTCAAACGCCCTTAATTTTATTTTGTATACTAAGAAAGCCATCTAGAGCGGAACTCGTAGTAGCAATAGACGGCATTTCATTTCGACATAACTGACGACGAACTTCCGCAGGACACAGTATCTGAGGTATAAAGAACCGTCGTATTTATGTACTTTTTTTAAATTTTCACATACGTGTAAATAAGTTAAAAGTACGTGCATTCGCGCCAAATGTGTTAGATATTGTCATGTTAACAATTAGTGCACTTTTACAAATGTTTTTTAATTTGGTCCTCTCGAAGAGTATCATAATCTGGACTAAGCACAGGCTTGCCACACGTTTTATACAGGTGAAGAAGAAATTTTAGGATAACATACGTGACAATTGAGATTCTGTGACAATATAGTCACAGAACCGAAGTGACGAAGCTGACGCAGTGATTTGTTATGTCTAGCTCAGAAGCTATTGCACGTGAAAATGAAGATTAGGTTTAGCTGTTTATTACATTTAAAGTGACATTAAACTCTGTGGAACGATGCAGTTCCATCTGTCTTGTAGCCATTTGAAATGCTAAGCTGAGTTTGTAGCTTCCAAGAATTGACTAAGCAAGGAAGTGGTCTGGGCGAGCAAATCCTTTCTGTCAAGCACACCTTCTCAAGTTTGCTTTCTTTGCTTAAAGCTTACTGTGGCGTGATACTTTAAAGTGCACCTAAACCCAAAAATTTTTTTCGCTTAACGAAATAAGCGTATTTTTTGGAGTATTTCTGTGCAAACATTTCTTTATTTGTTCAAATCTTCAATTGTCTGTGCCCAGTCAAAATACGGAAAATCGGCCGCCATCTTGCCCCACGGCCGAGTTTAAAGAGGAATGGCTCTAGCGGGTAATGTGACGTCAAATCGAGAATACGAAAGTCTGCATTTCACACATTTTCGCTTGTTTAGGAAGGGTGTAGTCGATTTTGTCCGAAAATATGCCGACTAAGTGTGTTATAGGAGGATGTAGCAACGTGCGAAATTTGCAAGAGGGTATCACGCTTCATACATTCCCCATACAATACACCTGGTCGGCATATTTCGGACAATATCGACCACAACCTTCCCAAACAAGTGAAAATGTGTGAAAAGCAGACTTTCGTGTTCTCGATTTGACGTCACATTATCCGCTAGAGCCATTCCTCTTTAAACTCGGTCGTGGGGCAAGATGGCGGCCGATTTTCCATATTTTGACTAGGCACAGAAAATTTAAGATTTAAGCAAATTAAAAAATTTTTGCACAGAAATACTCCAAAAAATAAGCTTATTTCGTTGGGTTTAGGTGTACTTTAACGACGGATAATAAACAAGGGTTAATTCATAGATTCTTAGCTAACACGTAAATGCGCTCGGTTAATTCATAGAGAACCTTTTAATTGAGTTTATAAAATGATGAACAAGTACGCCTCGTCTGATTGGTCAATTCAGTTTCCAAGCGAATGCTTTACATGCGTTATTGACCAAGCATGAGGTCAAGATGGCCGGAAACTGACCGAGTTCATTTTTTGCGTTTTAGTGTTTTGAAAAGCGCTCTAGACAAAACTTAGATGAAGCAAAATCTCTAAAAAAAACTTTTGACGAAGTTTATTGAAAATTATTTATGCATTCATCTCTTTTAAGTCGGAGAATACAACAAGGATCCGGTGAGAACCTAGATGAGGCTATAAAAAAAAAGCAACTGCCCATATCGTGAGTAGAATGCAAGTGAAAAAGTTAAAAAAATAAACTCTTATCTCATTATTTCTCCCATTGTAGAGAGAACTTCAAAAGAACTTTGGATCAAGACAATGTCTTCTCCTTCAAAACAAAACTACTGCACGTTGCCTGCTAAGAAATCAGCTCTCAAAGAAACTGTAGACCTCCTTCGCAGGCAAGCGAAGATGCAAAGGATGAAAGTTTCCAGGTCAGCGGAGGAGATTATGAAGTACTGCTTAGAAAATGCGCAGGACGATTGTCTCCTTCAAGGGATTCCCGCGGGTGGAAACCCGTACAAGGAAGGAAAAAATTGCCCAGTGATGTAGAAGCTTGCTCTCTCAGATTACGTTTCAAGTTGTAAATCGAGAAAAAAATTATGCTATAGAGCAATTTTCAATTGAGAAGCGAAAGTAATTCGGGATTGTAGAGATTTTTTTGTTTGCTGTGCACTATTTTTTTCTAAAAAAATTAGCGCCTTTCTCCACGACCAATTGGGTTTACAAGCAGCATTCTCAGTCACAATTAGGTCTCTTGCGTTTTAATGCTCTTCTTTAATTTGCTGTTTTCACTTTGAATTTGTACTAGTTCTCTGTGTATTTTTTGAAATACTTTGGTCTTGGTTTTACCACACTCACTCAATAGTAAATTACTCCATCTCATGTTAAAGATTTACAACTGAGTCACGAGTTTGTCATTACTATTTGTTACTTACCAAAAAAAATCCTATGCCACGTCCAGAGTAAGAAAATCTCCAACGAGGAAATTGAATTCTATAGGCTTCATCGCAATAACAAAGATGAACTATATAAAAACTCCATATCTGCAAAAGCCGCACCAATTTTCATCAACTTAGCAGCAAAACGAAACGCCCTCCAATTCAAATCCTATATCACAGCTACAAAACAAAAAAATATCTCGTAACAGGACCATACATCCAATCACATTGATCTTTACATGGATCACTTGAAATACCGTTATAACACATTTTCCATTAAGTAGCCTGAGAACGTATATAAATCAAAAGAAAGGATCAAATCAATCAATGAATCTTAATAAAAAGCGAATTTGTAATCGCTGATATTTGCTGGAGTTCAGCCCAGTTTGATTAGTATCAAGCAATTCGATTGCGATTCAACAAGTTTTTCTGTCTCCCAGTTTTTCTAATACCCATTCCTACTCAGACGTCGACGTGAAGAGAGGCACTGTAAGGGTAAATCGTTCGAAAAGGCCAAGGCCGAGTTCTTCGAAACCCCATAAAAGTCAATCCTGGGTTGGTACATACAAAACCTTTGCGTTATCATGGCAATTAAACCAGGATTAGACCTATTGGTGCCTCGAACAACTCGGCCCGGGGATCAAACTCTTACCTTTTGATGCAGAGTTTGGAGCACACACTATAAGCCCGATAAAATCTCCCACGTCAGTAAATGACTACCATGTTTGAGCATTCTCCTCGATCTCTGTTTCACAGCCTGCAATCTCATTGTGCGGAAGCCGAAAAGGGACAATCCAAAAATATTTTTCAAATCCCGAAAAATATTTCAAATCGCAATATTTATTTTAAACTCACTGTCGAAAAGTTTGACAAATCCAAAGATATTTTGCAAATCCAAAAAAATATTTAGAACTCCAAAAAACTTTTTTCAAAATCCGAAAATATTTTGCGAATCCAAAAAAATATTTTGAAATCCAAAAAATTTTTTTCAAAATCTGAAAATATTTTGCAAATCCAAAAAACTTTTTTCAAAATCCGAAAATATTTTGCGAATCCAAAAATTATTTTGAAATCCAAAAAAATTTTTTCAAAATCTGAAAATCCAAAAAAATTTTGTGTTAAATGGGAACACTAAGAACTGTAGTACGATCGAATCAGCGCGCGTGGCGCAAGCTGAAAGCAATCAAGACAACTTAACGATCGAGACAGTGAAAAAAATAGCTGTACATCTACAAAGGCGAATGATTGAAAAAAGACGGAATCCCTGATGTGCGTACTCATTTTAAACAAGACATTTCTGTATACACACTATAGTTCCTGTCACCCACAAGGAATTAAAAAAGACTTCATAAAAGGGGAGACCCTTAGAATTCTAAGAACAAACTCCTCTCAAACAATATTTGAGGAGAAAATTACAAATGAAGCGCATTTGCTAAAGAGAGGCTACCGAGAGGACCTCATTAGCAGAACCCTCTCAGAAATGAATTAAAAAACAGGAAATTAGCTCTTCAACAGAAACAAAAGACGAACCAACGAATCTTGCCTTTTGTGTTACACAATACCAACCATCAGTGCCAAACCTAAAGCAAATTCTCATGAGACACTGGCATTTAACAGAAACACAACCACTACTCAACGAAATATACAAAAATCCGTTTCTCGTATCTTACAAAAGAGGACGGTCGCCCAAAGACATACTCAATGGGGCCAAACTTTGAATAGGCTACTCTAAACACGCGCTGGGGAGTCGTGTAGGCCTGTCAACCCCATTTTACAACAATTTCTCGTCTAACTATTTCCCGAACAGTGTGTTCTGAATGAAGGCGGTTTCTTTGTAACCCATAGTGACGTAGCCTTCTCTTCAAAGTCCTCACGTTCATTGAAATCCCATGGTATACTGCCAGAAAGTGAACAATGGTCTCGTAACGAAATCCCTTATTAAACGTAATGTTCTATAGCCAATCTTTCGTCTCCCGAGCTGGACAACACACTTTCCTCTTCACGCCATTTTAGTGTTCCACAACAACGGCAGAATGTTTCATTGTTCCCATATTCTCTTCCACATTTATGACAGCACATGTTCTATCCTCGTTCCTTCGCCATTTTGTATGCGGGATGATGCGGGATATGGCAAGAAAACGCTGGGTGACTGCTGGCGCAAATAGAACGTGACAAAATATTTTTTTGGATTTGCAAAATATTTTCGGATTTTGAAAAATTTTTTTTGGATTTCAAAATATTTTTTTGGATTCGCAAAATATTTTTAAGTTTTGAAAAAACTTTTTTGGATTTCTAAATATTTTTTTGGATTTGCAAAATATCTTTGGATTTGTTAAACTTTTCGACAGTGAGTTTAAAATAAATATTGCGATTTGAAACATTTTTCGGGATTTGAAAAATATTTTTGGATTGTCCCTTTTCAGCTTCCGTATCATTGGCTACGTCACACGCGATATATTCCCTGAAAGTTAGTGGGTAAACTGAATAGCACATTGCGCAGACAATCTATATCATTATTAGATAAAAACATGAGTATTTTCTCTCTATCTCTATGCGTGAGGGTTTGAGTTCGTTTGGACTTCGCCCTCATCGGCTATCACTGTAGAAATCTCGAGTTCACAAATCTAATCATAGCATATTGTCAAACTCGTTGTTCAGCAAATGGATCTCAATGACTGGGCTTTGAGGAATTCATGATCCCTTAACTGAAATCAAAATGTAAATGCCACAAAAATATCAAAGAATATGCCTTTGCCCCGGATCCCGCGGAAACACTGTTGCATATTCCACCGCCCGTCCTACCCCAACCATAAAAATTTCGTTGAATCCCCAGTAACCACATTGAACCCTTATCTCAGACCTCTTCAATTTTAATTTGATTATATTTCAAATGGTGGCCGAAAGATACGTTTTCCCCTGCGTCCAATTGCTTGAGTAGAAGAGACATGGGCTATGTTTTTATCATGTAACAGCTGGTGCTGAACATGGAGCGTAAAAGAATGTAAGCTGGTGTGGACAACAATACCCAGCTACTTATCTTTTTACAGAAAGTTTAAAAAGTAAGTTAATTAACGATGCAATTTGGATTATGAAAGATTTGGGTAATGGCTGCCAGACATACGTACATAGACACGAAAATTTCCTATTTTAATTTGCGAGGAGGGCATAAATTTTATTGTTGGAAGAGGGGGGTCTTTAAACACTACCCTATGCACTATTAATTGCTTTGACCAGGTGACATATTTTAGATTAAGCAGGTAGTTAGCAGCAGATGCTACGCAGAAAACTTTTTAAGTACGATGTTTGTGCCTCAAGCTCTTTTCCGTTCCGATAATTTTCTTCATCTTCTTTCGGCAATAATCTGAGTATCTGCGGTGAAAAGTGACCGAAAGCACGAGGGAATTATCTGTGGCGTGTTTAGACCATACGGCCAGGTGAGTGATATCGGCCCGTACGGGAATGTAATGTTACAAAGTCCCTCCATATGTGATTACATTTGTTCACATATGTATATGTATATATGTATATATATATATATATATATATATATATATATATATATATAAGAATATGAACTCGAGAAACTGTTTACTTTAATGTTTAAAAACATCTTCGTTCAAGAAATCATCGGCTCATTTTTCGTGTTCAACGAAACCAGACTTTGTGAACAAAAGATGACACGAGATTTGATTGGTTTAACTGGATTTTGCTTTTAAAGCATCGTGCAACGTTTGTTTATTTTGGGTAATCTTACGTCAAGAGCTTTCAATTCACGAGTTAAGATTATTCAACGAACACAACCTCTTGAGTCAAGTTTGAAATAGAATGAAAGCCCGGAAATTTAACCAAAAATTATAATCGATTTGACAAAGTCTTGGTACTGATAAAAATAAAGTAAAAAATTCAATCCTAATATTCGTCTACGCGAGACTTTATTCGTATTCTTTTCTTTCCAATGGAACATAAAATTTTTTCCCACAGATATAAAAAACATTTCAAACTCCTACGCATCTTTATTAGTCTGCTTGGTCATTGAATTGTTCAAATCAGGGAGTGAAATGGTACCACGCTTTCCAAATAGTTTTTAAATGGCATTACCACTAATTCATTAGTGAATGGCATCAATATTCTGCGGGTTTATTCTATTGCAGATTGTCCGCCTTTGATTTGTAAAAATATGTGCACCCATAACATTCTGCTAACAAGGAAGGACTGATACGCACGAATCTACTTCCCCAATGAAAATTAAAAATACTTATCGTTTCAGTAATTCCAGGCAGTGAGACATCAGGCGATCTAAGAGTGAATAATTCTTTGGGTCTTGAGCTCGAGAATCTCCTCAACTGATTTATACGATGAGTTTATTTTCTTAGCTTCTTTTTCTAGATTACGATTTCATGATGGTAAAAATGAAGATCCGATTGGTTTGCAAAATTTTAAAGTAACAGTAAATAATTTTACCATAACATGACCGTACTTCCTCGCATAAGCGTCCACGCTCTACAAGCGCTCTCCCCCAGATATGTGCCCCCCCCCCAGGCCATGATATCAAACATGCCCCTTCCCCTCGCTTGAGCACCCCCACCTCCTTCCTCACTTTCTTAGATAGTCAAAGAAAACCTCTTCCTGTTTCCATTATATTGACAACTTTTTACGCTTCAACCAGAACGTATTCAGTACAGGTGAAAAGCTTCTTTTCTGTCCCAGTTTGTCTATTTCCACGTGTTTGCAGGTTCCCTTATGTGCCTTATCTGTTCTTTTAATTTTTGTCCTATTCCTGCGCTGACTCAATAGGCACCCCTCTCGATTGAGCGCCCTCCATCCAATAATAGCCCCTCCCTTTAGCCGAACTTTTAAATAAGTGCACGGGCTTTTTTATTCGAGGAAATATGATATTCCTTTTCCGTACATATTTCCTTCAATACGTTTTCATCTCGTCCTTTGCAAAAAAAAGAAATCACTGGTTCGATTTAAAGATGCCAAAATATCCTTCAGATATAATTTGGATGTATCAACAAAGTTGAAATGGTGAATTGGCCACCGTAACGATTACAAAGCTGACGTTTCGAGCGTTAGCCTTTCGTCGGAGCGAATAGAGGAATTGTGGGTTGTGTGTGCTTTTAAAGGCAAAAAATGGAGCTACGTTATTGGTGAGAACATGGCAACGAGAAAAACACGAATGAATTAGTGGAATGAAAAGCGTTCGTTGATCCCTGTGGGATTTAGACTGCCGGTTTGAAAGATGAGCTTTTGTTCAAGAGTTTTACGGCTTTCCGTGCTACCTAAGTGTAAGGAAATACCGCAGATTGCCATATGTTGCTTAGAATGATTAGGTAAATTAAAGTGTCTAGCGACTGGTTTCGATGTGTCCTTGTCATTCTTTTCCACCTCGCGAATGTGTTCTCGGAATCGTTCACCTGGTCTTCTGCCTGTTTCGCCGATGTATATCTTTTTGCAATAAGTGCAAGTTAAGGTCCGGTAATACGGGCATCATTTTTCTTCAACTTGTCTTGCAACATTGTTGCATTGCAAGTTGAAACCCTTTGTTGCGCGTATTACCACGTTCATGACCAACTTGTCTCGCAACAAAATATAGTGTTGCAAGTTGAGGCAACGTGTTGCGCAAAGTAGACTCGAGTTCTACTTTCTGCAACAAATTTTCAACAAAGGGTTTCAACTTGCAATGCAACAATGTTGCAAGACAAATTGAAGAAGAATGTTGCCCGTATTACCGGACCTTTATGCAATAGATTACATTGGCGGAGGTGCGCATGAAGTGATCGGTGATCTTAATGGTCGTTTGGGTCCCGATATTTTATCAGTGTTGTGAATGAAAGGACACGTTTTGCATCGTGCACGAGTGCATTTAAAAGTGCCTGGTTTGGTCATCAGTCTGAAAAGAACTTCTGACCAAAACATTGCCTATGTTTTTGTCGCGTTTGAATGAAATTAGCGGAGGCTGCGAAAAGATAGTGCTTGTCTCTGGATCGTTTTGAAGTAATTTAAAGTTTTTAAGAATGATGGATTTAACTGAGTGGTTGTGGGGGTGAAACGTGAAAGCGAATGGAATGCACTGATAAAATATCGGGACCCAAACGATCCATTAAGATCACCGATTACTTCACGTGCACCTCTGCCAATGTAATCTATTGCATAACTTGCACTTATTGCAAAAAGATATATATCGGCGAAACAGGATGAAGACTAGGTGACCGATTCCCGAGAACACCTTCGCGACGTGGAAAGGAATGACAAGGACACATCGAAACCAGTCGCTAGACATTTTAATTTACCTAATCATTCTAAGCAACATATGGCAATCTGCGGTATTTCCTTACACTTAGGTAGCACGGAAAGCCGTAAAACTCTTGAACAAAAGCTCATCTTTCAAACCGGCAGTCTAAATCTCACAGGGTTCAACGAACGCTTTTCATTCCACTAATTTATTCGTGTTTTTCTCGTTGCTATGTTCCCACCAATAACGTAGCTCCATTTTCTGCCTTTAAAAGCACACATAACCCACAATTCCTCTATTCGCTCCGACGAAGGGCTAACGCTCGAAACGTCAGCTTTTGTAATCGTTACGGTGGCCAATTTACCATTTCAACTTTGTTGATATATCCAAATTATTTCGTTACCCCCACCGACGCAGCCCCAAACAGTTTCTTTAGAAACTATCAGCCTTTATCCTTCAGATAGACTGTCCTGCATACTGAACCGCATACTGCATATTGTATATTGTATACGGCATACTGCATACTACAATTGCATACTACTTACTGCATACTGCATATTGCATACTGTAAACTGCATATCGCATATTGCATATTGCATGCTGCATATTGCGCATTGCATGTTGCATGACGCATACTGCATACGGCATACTGCCTACTGCCTATTGCATACTGCATACTGCATACTGCCTTATGCATATACTGCATACTGCATATTGCATACTGATCGAAGGAATAAAATTTTACTCGTAGAAATATTGCTCTCATTCTCCTGCATCGACATGAAGACGCTAAAGATAATCTCCCTTTTCAATCCTGTTTTGCTTTTCTGGGGATTTTGCTGGGGTGCTTTCGATGCGGGAGCTATAGGTAAGGTACTAAAATGTTATGATAACAGTCCCATCTTCCACTGCTTTTGACGGAAATACAACAATTGTTCGACACTTTTTCAAAGCTGCGTCATCTTTTAAAAGCTAAGAATCCCAACGTACCACGTGGAGATGGAAGTGAGGAATAAAATGAACTTTATTTAGCCATGTTTGAGCCAAATGGCGGAACTTTTCAGTTTTTCATATCAAAGAACGTCTTTCATTGACACTGATAAACGGTTCAAACTCGTCCCTTGTCTTCTTTTTTGATGTTATAAGAAAACTTCCTGTATTGTAAATCGAACCACTGTAACGTTTTAATCTACTCATGATATAGCACATAGTTCAAGTGAACCCAGAGTGTCCCGCCACGAAGTCTCCCACTCAGTTCTAAGCCAGGAAGGTCGGACAAGTGTAGGTAAGATTAGATCAACTAAATATTCCATAACACGACGATATTAATGCCTGATTTTATGACTCATTCTTGTGAAAAGATAACGAGATAAGCTTTTAAGTGAGTGTCGAAGGTGACCCGAGATTGTGCTAGTTTCTCTTCGCTGGGCTCTGTGATCAGTCCTAAACAGTTACATGCGCCAAATTCTCAAAAAATCAAATGGAAAAAACTGAAACTAGAAAGGAAACTCCTGCGTTTGAGGCAGTTTGCTCTGAGTTCTGAGTGGCTCTGTTTGTTATAAACCCGGCTTTTGTTATTGGCTATTTGAAAGCGCTCGATCATTTCATGTCTGGTTTGAAATTGTGGAAGGATGCCGAGTACGTCTACAGTTTCTACCCAACTTGCGTTCATCCTGAAAAAAGAGGAGAGGCTCCTAACGTTGATTAGTATATACTAAAACAGTGGATAGCGTTGAAGGCGTGCTCTGATTGGCTAGGCAAACTCCGAATATCCTTTGCTATTTACCTCCGAGCAACTCGAAAAAAAATGGCGTCCCGGTTTGCATCCGTGACAAGCAAAGAAATCACTCAAATCAATTTTTGGTGGTGTATATTATCTCACTGTTTTAGTATATACTAAAACAACTATTCACCTCAGTGTCGGTGGTTAGCGGTGGATGTTTACCTCGCCGCTTCGCGGTTCGGTAAATATCCACCACTAACCACCTCCACTTCGGTGAATAGTTGTTAATTATAACATGACTAAAGCAAAGCGCGCGCTCTGATTGGTCAATTTAGCGTCCCCCATTTTTCCATGGGTGCACGCTCCTGACGTGAGCAAATGCAAAGACTATTTTTCCGCGCGCGCTTGTTTTTTCTGGTCATGTATGATTTGTTAAATAAAAGGGAACTCTTTAGCTACAATGTATCAATGTTATGTAATAAAACAAATGGTAAACACCACAGCGTACACTATTGAGTTATGAATGCACTTGGGAGGTTTGCTAAGCACTCAAGAAGCTAGAGTCGCTCGAGGCTATCGCCTCGAGCGACTCTTACACTTCTTTCGTGCTTAGCAACCTCCCGCGTGCATCTATAACTCAGTAGTGTACGCTGTGGTGTTTACCATTTGTTAATACTGTCACCAAGTTACAACTGAGGATAAACGTTAGAAACTAAAAGTTAGCGCGCTAGACTACGGTGCAAAAGGTTCGGGTTCGAACGCTGGTCAAGGTCATTGGGCTGTGTTCTTGGGCAGGCGACTTTGCCTTTCATTTTCGAGTGCAGACAGATGAATACCTGAAAATCTCGGGGAAGCTTGAGAAAGTGTTGGAGAGCCTAGCATCCTAATCGGAGAGTAGGAAGGCTTCTGTCACACTAAGGTAGTCAAACCGAGATAGACTTTGGCAGTATGGGCCATTTTCCTAGATTGCAAAACTGTCCTTTTCCTTTACAAGTAAGACATTGTCGAGTACTCAGTTGCTTCAAAAGATAGCATAATTTGCTGCCAAATAACGCCATTCTTCTCGTTTTTTCTCCAGTCTATACGTTAACGGGAAACGACAATCACGCCCCTTGCGTCTTCCCATTTTTTTACGACGGCAAGAACTACACATCGTGCACCTACAAGGACTGCAAACATAACCTGTCTTGGTGTGCAACCACCAAAAACTACGATAGAGATAAGAAATGGGGTCACTGTCAGACAGACAAGGACGTAACCGATTGTCCTGACCTTCATAGTCGTTGCGGAATTTGGGCTCAGGAAGGCGAATGTGTGGTCAATGCCCCGTACATGTGCCAAAAGTGTGCACGATCCTGCGGCTTATGCACTTTTGGAGGAAATGGGCGAGGACGACCTTGCAAATTTCCTTTTTTCTACAAAGAAAGACTCGTGTACAACTGTTTGCACTTTAATAAGCAAACATGGTGTGCGACAACAACCGACTACAACATGGACAAGAGATGGGGCTACTGTTTTCCAAAATGTAAGTTTTGACAAAAAAAAACCCCGTATTTTGTATAGGTATCAATAATATACATGAAAAAATTTCTCTGTTCTGATTGGTTAAGATGAATGCAGTTTTCAGTTAATTCAGTGCAGAAGAGAGTTAATTTAGTGCAGAAGAGGGTTAATTCAGTGCAAAGAAAGAAACAAACCAGACATTCTGATTGGTCAGAATGATTGGTTAATGTCAATGTCAATGTCAAGGTCAATGTCAAGGTCAATGTCAAGGTCAATGTCACTTGCAGAGTTTGAATAAATTATATTTGCACATGATGAGCGCGCTTTTCTTCTGCGTAGTTGTGAGAAGCTACCTCGTATTTTTTCATGTATATTATTAACAGATAATCACATGATTTTCTCGTGCAATTTGGAATAAATAAGCACTTGTAAATTTTTTCAAATACCACAAATTGCACTCGCCCTCACGGGCTCATGCAATTTTGTTAGTCTTTGAAAAAATCTACTCGTGCTTATTTATTCCAAATTGCACTCGAAATCATGTGATTACCTATACAAACATGATTTCGAGTGTAATTTGGTGTTAAAAGCACAAGTAAATTTTTCAAAGGCAACAAAATTGCATGAGCGGGAGGGTGAAATTTGCAGGCTTTAAAAAAAATTTACAAGTGCTTATTCACACCAAATCACACGAGATATCATGTTATTACTTATGATTAATTTACATTTACATCACTCGTTTTCTGCCAATCAGAAGCGCGTAATTTTTCATGTACATTATTAATCGAGAAATAAGGTTGTCACTGTCTAACTTTGCTCGTACCCTAAATGGCATATATGAAATTCTTTTTTGTAGTATATCGAGATATAAGAGAAGTTAACGAGAAATATTTTCATTGGGGAGAGTGCGACGATATGAATGATGATTGTCAACAGTGGGCAAAGCAGGGATTGTGTCAAAAGGATCCTGAGAAAATGAACGAGATGTGTCCATGGAGTTGCCACAAGTGTGCGCCTATGAAGTTAGGTAAGTATACACCGAATGCAAATATGGCGTCCAATTTGAATTGCCATTGTTCCGGACTGACTAGCCTCTCACACATGTAATAATCCTTTTGTGTTTCCACGTGAAGACGGGGCTAGTCAGTCCAGAACAGTGGCAATTCAAATTGGACGCCATTTGCATTCGGTGTATAGGGCTGTAGTTTTAAACGATTTAATTCCTGGTGGCTTTCCATCGTTTGAAATCATGATTGCCTCGGTTTTGCTTATTTTCGCTCTGTGATTAGTCCAGAAAACTCCCTTCATCAGAAAGCAAAGTTTGTTGAGCTCAGCGCGATTCCAGGTGGCAGACTTGGGTCATTTCTCGAGGCCAGAAATGACTGTCTTCAAATATTTATCATTAGTATAATTTCCGAGCTGAGCAAAGAGTTTCCAGCAATCTGATTGGTCGAGCGGTTCCTTATATGACGCTATATAAACCGTCTCACGCGGTTTATATAAAATGTTAGAATAAAATGTTAATAAATGTTACTAAAATGTTATGATTTTAGACATTTCTCTTTTGTTCAGCTCTGAAATTATACTAAAACAATTATTCGCCTCAGGTTCGGTGAATATTGTCGAATAATGCCCTCGACTTCGTCTCGGGGATTATTCGACGATATTCACCTCGCCTTCGGCGAGTAATTGTAAAATATGATGAAACTCAGGCTCATGAAATGCTCGTATCTCATTCCATCCCAGTTACCCTCAAAGGATGCAAGGATTACAGCTCAATGTGTGCAGACTGGGCTAGAAGAGGAGATTGTGACGATAACGCCGTGTTTATGTTTGCATTCTGTCGTTGGTCTTGCAAACAATGCGCCAAATCAACAAGTAAGTATCACTTAAAAACCCTTAACCCCTTCCCGCAAAAAAAAGACTCTGTAGTTTACCAATGACATCCCCCCCCCCCTTGGTTCTCATCCCTCATTGTCAGGTGTTCTTCTATAGTTCCCTCCGTTCTCCCTGAAAACCTTGTGATTCCGAAAAAAATCCTTGCACCCCCACCCCCCTCCCCCTAGTCAATTCCTGACCGACCTTGGTAAATGTCCTGTGTCGTCGTCTATAAAAAATGAACTGAAATATGATAGAGATATTCACTGACAGCGACTGATCGACTGAAAGATCCTTTAAAGGGAGGTGGTTTTGTTTTCTTATGTCATTGATTCATGCTGTAAAGCCCCTTCCTGAAATTTTTCGTGTAACAAAACTATACGCATTGTAAGAAATATACAACTTTTTTCAGAGACATGTTTCGGCATGCTTATGCCATCTTCAATCAATGAGTAACTGAACGTGAGTAATTATGTAACAGACAAGTAGATTAATAAAATATTTACAGTATGATGTAATACAAAAGCGGGTACTAATTACAGCGTGACAACAAACATGAAATTAAAGGTGTGAACTAAAATGCTAGAAAAGCGTTATAATACTGTAATTGTTTGTTAAGTTCAGGTTTGATCTTATTTATATAAAAAGCTTCTTTGAGTTTTAAATCAACTGAGTTGTTAGCAGAATCCAGAATACCAAAGCAAAAAAGGTAGTATTTGTTCTTACAAGAGGGAGATGTGTTAAAATGCTTAAAAATATGCGAGTTTTTATCGCTTTCCGTGTGCTTCTTTATACTAGTAGAGAAGTGGCGACTAGCTTCGCCAATATAAAACTGTAAGCCCTCAAAGTTACAACTGTCAGTTGAAAAAAGTCTCAAGGTCCCAAGGAAGAGGTTAGATAGAATGGAAAGGATAGGAGATAATCAGTATGAGACTCCCACTGATATAAAGGACAGACCACACGCAATTGAAGCTTTAACTTTTTTTTCTAATGCTCATTGAAATGTGAGTTGGCCACTCTGAACAAATAGCTAGCTTGTGACGTTAATGTCCCATTCCAACAAAAAAGTGGCACACGAGGTGCACACGAGGCGCACACGAGGCGCACTGAGTGTGTCACTGACGTTCGTTTTTACTTCTTCTGTGATATTTGACTGTACAGAACCATGGCAACATGGAATCTATTTTTTTTATATGATAAAAAAAAAAATATTGTTAATGCTGACGTCATCTATGCGTCTCTTATTCATAGGCAAGAACCAATCAACATGCGCGTATTATTCATCTTATCGTATATTTATTAGAGAGATTTAGCATTGCGTTTACCTGAAACGTGAACGACAAGAGTCACGTGACCTTGTTTTTTCCCGCCGTTTTTTCACGCTTGCCGGTTCGGCTTTTCCGTTTCTACGCGAAGTAACCTGTTTTGCGTTTGCCGTGTACGTAAGATTTTCTTTACTTTTCCGTCGCCGAGTAGAAGTTAAGTGGCCGCAAAAAGGCACCAAAACTACCCCTTGCAAGTCTTACCAGGGCACCTTCAAATCCACCCTGACGTGAGCCCACACGAAGCTAAGGCAGCTGACGTTTGCCGCATCGCCTAGAACGTGGTGCTAAATCTCCCTATTATTTGAATACTTGATTGAACCTGAGTTTACTTACAAAATCACATCTGAATACTTTCCTCAGTTGAGAAGACAGCACGTGATAGAATGCCAAGAGAATGTAAACAGTGGGTGCGTAACGGTGATTGTTTCCTTCACCAAGAGTTTATGTTACAGAATTGTAGGGAGTCTTGTATGGCAGGGGGATATGAAAAGGGTAAGTCAACAAAAGAACAATAACAAAGTCACGGAATAGTCCAGTAAGTAACTCATTCATTCATTCATTCATTCATTCATTCATTCATTCTTTATTCACACTTATTCTACTAAGAATACAACAACGAGAAAGAGAAAAAGTAGAAAATAAAAGAGGAGAGTTTTAACTATACATGAATTTACACAAAGCAGTGGAAAGAGTGTGTAGTAGCCAAACGAGCCAAGCTTTCCAGTTGGCCACTACCACGGAGCAGTTACTGATGGGTGGAAGTTAAATACACTTAAGGAGATAGAACATATACTAAATAGTTAAAATAGTAAAATAGAGCTCTATGATAGGTTAAAGTTGTTCAAGATGTCTGCCTGCACTATCTCAGATCACGTGACCCACCCCTCACGTCAAATAATAAGGTAGCTGTCCACTTGTTAGAGAAGAGAGCAGAGCTTCCATATCTCTTTCTCAGTCCGTCACGCAGGAAGAGCAAAAGAGATGGGGCTGGTTATAAAGGCCATGTCCATATTCAGAGCGCAAATAAACAGATAGGGGAAGGAGGGTTAAAGAGGAAGGAAGAAATGCTATAAGCGATAAGCGCCCATGGGGCGACACTACCACAAAATGAACGTTAAGTGATCCTTAACATTAAAATATGAGAAGCAAGTGAGCTGCTGCCATAATTACACAGCACCATCGCAAGTCAAGGTGTTTTCAATAGTTACTTTATTCACTGCTTATTATCAGAGCAATTTTCGTTTGATTGACGTAAAACAAGTACCAACGTAATCACACAGCTAATCAAAACAAAACAAAATATCACAGCGAGTGTAACAACAAGCAAATGTCTAATGTGCTACTGATCAAGTCAATATTGCTTTCAGTTTTGAATCTGATTGGTTGATGAAGTGGCGTGTGTTTTCTGGACCAATCACAAAGTAGAATCAAAACCCAAGCAATCCCGGATCACTTTAGACACTCGATTGACAATGTCTATATTTTGTTTCAGTTTAATATTTGTATCTGATTATTTTCAGGACGCATGTGCTTAGATGAGGTGGCAGATTGTCATAACTTGGCAAGAGAAGGATTTTGTAAAAGCCGGAGTAGTATGGGCATTATGAGAAAATACTGCAAATACAGCTGCGGATGGTGCTCTTAAAACGTATAGAACCTATGTCAAAAGCCGCTCCGAGAAGCGAAAGAGTAATTCAAAACAGTACGTGCGGTGAAAAGTCACTCCTTTTCGTGCATCCCTAATCTTTTCTAGATGTTCACCGCTGTAGACCTGAGAACCAAAGAGCTGGCTTACAGTTACTTAGGTCATCGACCGCTGTATTTTGGTTTGCTTCGTTTTGTGATTAATTTTCCAGTTTTTGTTTCGTTTAAAAGTGAAATTGGTTGATCAAATCTGGGTAGCAACCGTTTTCCTTTCTTCGGCCTGGACCTAGAAAGACCACTTCGGGTTTCATTTGGCGGTCAAGGCACTTGCTGTAAACATGAAAAAAAAAAATAAATAAATAAATAAATAAAAATGAAATAAAGTGGTTCCTTACTCACCAGAAAGAGTGGTAAAAGGATTTCACAAGTTTGCTATTAGCGATAAAGGAGTAGGAATCATGCCGCAAGAAGGAAAATGACCGCTATTTTGTCTTCGCTCAACTTGTGAATGCTGAGAGGTCTCGAGCTCGTAATGAATTTTTCCCTCGAGTTACCGTTTCATCCGAAAATAGTCGATCAGTTAATCGATATATATATATATATATATATATATATGACTTAGACGATATATATATATATATATATATATATATATATATATGACTTAGACGATACCACAAAGGTTGGATCGTTTGGGGTGACCATATTGGTTCTCCTCCATCCTAGCATTAGCACTGCACTGATGAGGCCCAGAAGGCCGAAACAGTACTGTCTGCAGTTAGTTATATATATATATATATATATATATATATATATATATACCCACATCGGTTGCGGTTTAAACAGTTGATCCCATTAGAACACTGTCTTAGATTGTATTCATTTTTCTTTCATTTTTATGAAATGCAAATGCTCCTATAAAGCCTCATTGTATTCACTCTCATCGGCTTCGCTCCGAAATAAACGTTGCATCAAAGAGGACACCGCGTCCAGAAATGAGGCGCCTACTCGGTTAATGTAAAGATGTCTTCTATACCGCTGAGCCCATTATATAAAGAATTTTCGCATAACTCATTTTCGCTTTGAAGGTAGACAATTCCATCTCTGACAACGGTTCGCTGCCCAATCACCCAAAAAGCTGTAATGACTAGTCCATTTCTTCTCCCCCTAAGAGCAGAAGTTGTGAATTTTATCGTATGCATGTTTAAAACAAACTGTCAAGATCATTTGGGTATCCACATTATTCCAATTGCGCACAATACATCTGAATACGCGACCAATATTTTTTATCTGATGATGAGCAGAAATAAAGAAAAGGCTTGATATCTCACTGTTCGTAAACAGTATGTTAAGCAACGTATTCAATGCGTATTAAACGCGTGAAATTGTATTTGAATTAGAAAGATCTGCTATTACCCGCCTTTGAAAGGGGAGGGATCCGGAATAACTGATGAGAGAACAGTTATGGCGATATACGCCATTCGATTCTTCTAAGAACTCGAAACTTTCTGGCTTTGTTCCAAATTTTTTCTATTTTTCGCTAGTGAAGGTCAGATTGTTGCGTTAGCCATGTTTATGAATCATACTGAATTGACCAATGCAAGAAGTGTTCGCAGTGAACCGTGTGGAGAGTTTGCATACTGATACTAAAGTGTGAAGGATTCAGTAACAACGGATCTTCCTATATTACTGCACGTACATCAATTTCGTGAATCACTGAATCTTTTTATTAGTGTCATATTAGAGTAAAGGTGTTATTCAGCGTAGAACAAATAAAATTATCAGAATCCCAATTGAGGAATCGAACTTCGGAGCTTAGTAGGATGTCATCCGCGCTCCAATGCACTTCCGTCTGACTGGGCTATAGGGATTAAGAGAGCTAAGCTGTCACTACGATGATATTGATCCCGGTTGTGAACAGTTGCACCTGACATCGGGGCAAAGAGCACTGAAAAAAATACATATGGAATTTTTTTCCATTTGCCGTGTGCGTGCTTCAATTTGTCGAATATTCGACAAATATTCATTTTGCTCCATATAGTGGGAAGTTTTTACACAATAAGTTGAATGTTTCGTCGTATGATACATTTTGTATCAGGATGCTGGACCAAGAAGACTCAGAAGTAGTTCAAATATGTAAGTGATGGCAAATCGCCAGGGACACTTAAAGACCTTGTTGGATGGAATTGCGATGTTTTACACGATTATTATGCCATTTAAGAAGGATTAGGATATCATATCAATACCTGTAGTCGCCTCGTGCCATAAAAACTGTCAAAGCTCACTCAGGACGGTCCATTTATTCAAAAGTCTTTCATTTTTGTTTTTGTTTTTTTCTTTTTTCGTTTTAACAGAACGAAGGTCCGATATCTATAACAATGAAGGACAATCAAGGTCTCGTTCAGGATCAAACGACAAAAAATAACGTAAAAGATTTGTCATAACCATCAACCCCAGTCATTGAATCGTCTCGTTCCCAGACCTCCTGCTGCGCTTGGCCACGGTTAATTAGGTTCCTCTTTGACTTTTCCACTGAATGTCCTTCCCATTGACGAAGCGGACTCGAATCAGAACCCTTTACTCCCCAAATATGGAACATTATGAACATATCTTCAAGTAATTTGCCTTATACGTCGTTCCAACTCAGTATTGTTCAACTTCGGCAGTCGCCGGAAGCAAATAAAAAAAGAAAGCCTAGCTTACTGTATAATCGTTTCGAATAGGCGCCGAAGAGATTATTTTAAATCATTTAAAGAAACTGTAAGAAGGACTTAAATTGAAATAGATTCGTGCTTTGGTAATTAAGCATGCATTGTTTTTTTTTTATAGACTTGGGTTTTAACCCGTGGGCAATAAATGATTCGTAAATTGGTCTCGTTCTATTTTTACTCGCAGAAGGGAAACCTTTTAAAACTGGGGGGTCACGCCAAAGTCGAAACTTGCTAATTTTGGAGTTATGTTACCAAACAAACGGATTGTTTTGGGTTCGAAACTGCGACGAGTCGTCAATTGGTCTGATTATGGTAAGATAAACACATCGCCGTTATAGTGCCGCGATCTAATACTGGTTCACCGACATACCTAACACACTAAATCAGCCACTCCCATACAACGGGGAAATGACGGCGTTCTTGAAAAGATAACAGGGATTTAACCCTATTGAAATCTAAGAGGTCATGATAAAATTCCTATTTTAAGGGACTTTTATTCGGTATCTAATCATAAACGACTCTTCACTTTACTGATCTAGAGACGAAGGCAATATTTGAGTGCAAAAATTTGCAGTTCATGGTTTGGCTAGTTTCCAAAGCTTCTTCTTATTTATTCTTCGATCAAGTTTGAGTGAACTAAGTGGCAAATATAAACACAAGAGAGAGAAATGACCTCTGTGACTCTGTGAGGGTATTTTATAATCCATTTATGCCGACGACTGAATTACTGACAGAAATTAAAAATGCGTTGGTTGATGCATTAGAATTGTAACATTTGTGTGAAGTTGCTTTGCTCTGTTTCAAGACTCCAAGAGGTATTTTGAGGGAAGCAAACCTTGACGTACATATACAATTTACAATAAGATCAGCCCAGGCTGGTGAAGTAAAATGATTTCAGAAGCCTGCTAGCGCTCGTCAATGGTAAAACTGGAATTGGGCGAATGTAACAGTATAATGTTCCAAGACTAGGAGGAATGGATGGGCGTTTCAACCTCGTCTGTAAGGAGGTCATCACGCGCTTATCACTCTTTGCCTGTTGAATCACTTTAATTACATGGTAATCAAGGAATATTGTCAAT
Organism: Stylophora pistillata; assembly: GCF_964205215.1. Taxonomy (NCBI): domain Eukaryota; kingdom Metazoa; phylum Cnidaria; class Anthozoa; order Scleractinia; family Pocilloporidae; genus Stylophora; species Stylophora pistillata. The sequence goes on from NC_142524.1 coordinate 24,897,825, forward strand.
TCAGTTTACCGTATTACCTTGGCCCCACTGTCTGCGACGGTAATCATTTAACTTGTAAACTTTAGCGGTCACTAAATTAAACAGTTGTTAGTTCAGTGTCCGTTTTTTTTAAAGTCGACCTTGGAAAAGGGATACATTTATTCTCTTTTTTTTTTTTCCGAAGGAATCTACCTGAATATAGCTCTTATAATTGCCGCACTAGAGGCGATGGGCTTCTGGTCGATCGCATAAATTTCCTAGCGAATGGTACACCTGCTCAAGACTCGAATAAAACCCCTGTTGTTTTTTCCTTTCTTTTTCGTTTCAGTCATAAATTCGAAGAATTCTCTGGATCGGAAATAATAATTATATGTTGCTATCATACTTTCAGGTACTTACTCTCCAATCGATAAGTTTCATTTCTAAATCCCTTCAACGATACGAGACTTTCAAGAATGTCACGGGAATCCACGGGAATCGAGGCATGACAAAAATAAACATTGACGTCACAAAGAAGGGACAGAACCCGAACACACTCACGTGGGGTCGACCTTCAAAGTTTGCCGAGCTTAGCATTTTCGCAATTGAGGAGGGAGTAAAGATGGTAGCGCGCTTTCTGGCGCTCCTGGCAACTATATTCGGGAGCTCTTTATTGATCACGGTAAGTTCTTCACTTTTTTTAAGTTGTTTTCTACAAAACATAGCCCTTTCTTCGTGCCATATTGGCTTCGAGGCGTCCGGCACGGTGAAATCTAGAAAGGTTTTGATTACTTTGCTTATTTCATCGTTTCGCGTTGAGCGACGAAATTGCTTTCGAAACGTTTCAGGGCCATTAGCGTTCAGAATAGCTCTATTAATGAGACTAAAATTTATTATTTCACGGGTTTGTTTGATGAGAATAACCATGGAATGTTTTTGAAAGCAGTTATGATAAAATCTCGCTTTGGTTGCTATTTTCGCTCGTGACAACACACAACTCCAATACAAATGGAAATTAACACGATTCATGTCTCTATCTCGCCTTTCACGGGGAATACATTTTCTATTCTTGCGCTCAAGTCGCTTCAGCTGTGGCTACTGCACCTATTCAGTCTCGCAGAGAAGTTTTCGTGTCTTCAGAGAGCGAACAAGCACATGCTTTTAGCAAAGTATCACGTATCATTTGTTCCGGAGACCACCATGTGAATGCTGAAAGTGAATCGAATACAGCTGCTTCGCCATGCGACTAGCCGTCTCAAACTCGATATTTGTGCCAAACTAGCATATTTTCTCGGTTCTCTTTCGTGTGGAGTAGATTTGTTGTTTATTTTGGAAGATATGTTTTGATTGGGGTTTTGCAATAATTAACTTTGAACGCGGCTCCATCACATTGTACAAGTAATTGCGGTACAGGTTGAAACCAACTGCGAGATACAAATATCCGACTTGTTTAGACTATAAAACATAACAACGGCTAAAACACTCGGGAAAAGCAATCCAATACCCGTTACTCGAAAGCAGAAAAGAAAACGGCATTTGACAACGCTTTATTTGAGCGCTTTTGCCCTCCGGACAAAATTTTGACAAATCGCTTTACTTTGCTTGATTCATATTAGCGAGTACTACGCAGTCTTGAATGTTGGCGGTACTTTTGGCTTCGCTAGAGTTTCTTAATCCGTTTCGAGAGTGTTTTTTTTTCCTCTCGCATCTTTTCGGCATATTATACTTCTAAAGTGAGGGTAAATAGTATTCTTTGTCGGCTCGTGTTCGCCGGCCTGTATGCTCGGGCGACTTCTAAACTGACCCTCCTACCCTGTATATGTTCGAACTTGCCTAACGAAAACAATACGCAATAAATAGAGACTACAATTAGATATAAGATTCTTTTCATTGCTGCACTTCGCGGTGTCAGCTGAGTGAAAATTGCACAAAGCAGGGCATTGAGCGTATCGTGTTTACTTTATTTTTTCTTTCACGAAGATATCGCTTGCTGTGAGTCTCGTGTATTGCGGGGCGCCAGTCGTAAGTCTAATGTTGGCAAATATGTTGTAACACAAAACATTATGCGTTTAGTGCCCGTGGCAAAATGGGCCAAATTGCAGACCGCAATTATTTTGACAGTGGAAATCGCGATGGGAGAGCTACCAAAGATCGAAAGGTCTAATAGACCCTTGTTTACAACAAAACAGCACCAGCATAGTTTAAATAATTCACCTGTAAGGCGTACTTGTGGAATGGTGCCTTAAAGTTATTTATTTTGGTCGGCGAGAACAGCTCATTGAAATATACAAAAAAAAAAAAAAAGGAAAAAATGCAAGAGTCGAGGTGTTTTAGATCCTCGGGGGCTAGTTTCGTCAAGAAAAACAACTCTTTCGTTTTTGCAAGATGCCCCGATATTGTCAAGTGGTGAAGTAGCAAAACAAACTTAATCCCGTCGTAATGTAGTAATTCATTTGCTCCAATAGAGATGCATCGTTGTCGATGCGGATCAACAAGATGTCAAGGAAATTCCATCGCGAATATATTAAAATTCCTAGATTGAACTCTTGCCTCCTGCCGGAAATATCGCTAAGTCTTACGGATCTATCATTCCATCGCATTCTAGTTAAACGATGTGTACCCTTAAATTTACATTTTTTTAAACCAATTTTCCACTCTAAATTGTTTCAAATTTAAAAACCATACAGACAATATAGATAAAAGTTCCATTAGATTGCGTGTTCGACGGCTCTGATTTCAAGACCGGAAACCGTTCGATTTGTTTTACACAGCTGGACTTCTATTTCCCATCGGAACGGCATTTTAATAAAATATTCCTTTCCTGTACAGTTGTTTATTGCAAGTTTTAACACTTTACAAAACTCTTTGTTGTACTTGTAAAACGGCACGTAGAGCGCCTTCAGGTGTAATATTGTGTACCTTAGTTGAACACATCACGTACTATGCGGATTTCCTTTCTTACTTTGCGCTTTGTCGGATACAAATATGGGAAAATAAATATTTTGTAGCGGAGCTAATGCTTACTGTTGTAAATCAAAGCAAGAATGTGGAAAAAATTAGCCAGATGTTTTAATAACTCGAACGTAAATTCATACCAAAGCAATACAAAGCAAACAGAATGAATAATATGTCGTGATCTGGTAGACAGCTAGCGCCATATTACTTCTCTCGGTCTACAGCTTTGCGATTATACTTTTTGATTTTAATAAACGGACTTCTTTAAAGGTGATTTAGTGGATAGAACAGGGGAATTTTTTATTCTGGACGCTATGTTTCTCACTTTAAAAGATTTAAAGTAGAATTTTGCAATGATACATGCTTGCGTGACCTGGTACTGACTGGCCGGCGCCTTATCGGATCGAGGGTCACTTTTTATCTTATATCGCTAAAAGGTTTAATTATTGCTCGCAGCCAAAGAAAGAGTTTATCTTTGGCACTTTCCTTTTAGATGTAAGAGCTCTGTTTTCTACGAAGAGGTCTGATGGCAACCAAGGGGTATTAACTCGAGGACAGAAGACAAATTAAAATCACTTACAATAATTGAATTCTACCGCAATTCTTTGCACGTGACTTGAATGTGAGCTAGGGGCGACATGTTTGTAAGGATGAAATTTCTTGGACTGAATTATTATATATTCGTTTTTCATATAATGATGCGATATTGTTCTTGTCTGCAAATATTTTTTTAAAAGTACGGATCGTCTTAAATCTCTGAGAGCACAACTTTTAATTCTCAATAATAAAAAAATATATCTATATTTAGGTCAGAAAAGGGCGTCACTCTTGCGTAAAACTCGCTTCAGTAAGGAAAAAGCGATTTTTTTTCACGTTTTTCTGCATTCTCAAGACTTTGGTGGGTAGAAATGGAAATTCTTACGCTACGAATACGAATAATTGCGACTAAACGTCTCTTTCTTTAATAGATTATGGCCTAATATAAATTACATAGAAAATGGACTTCGTCCCTCGAATATTTTTATTTATCTTTTAACATAATTGTTTGATGTTTTTGTCCACACATGTGCAGAAAATGGCTTGAAAAGGTTTTCTTTTTCCCTTTTCATTGAGGCTTGAAACATTTTTCGGCGGAAAAGGAAGAAAAAGTTTGCGTTTTCCAATAAAAACACTCCACATCGATTGATGTATTAGGTACGTGAGTATGGGAAATTGCCTCTTCCTCACAGATTTCTATTTTTATCGCGCACTCTTGGCGGAAACTGATGCGGTAATAATGGAACACAGATTTAACGAAAGTTAAAACCTTTTTACGACTAGACTCTATCAGTGGACTTTTCAAATATGCCTGGACACGACATGGAGATTGAAAACGCTAGTTAAGTAAATGATTGGCATTGTGGGAACAATAACCTCAATTTACACCGGGCGAACTTGACATTTATTGAAGCATTGTCTAATAAGAAAGTGGCTTTTCTTCTGCACCGTCGTTAAAGAACTCAAAATGCGTTTTAGAAGCCTTGGGTGTCTTTGGTTTTTAGTTTTATTATCACAGGTTAGAGATCTTTTTTATTTTCTGTTTGGTTCATTATGATTTCGATAGGAAACGTAGTTGATAGTAAATATATTTACTTTGAATGGACCGATAGGGTGCTCATCCGTGCGCGATATCAGGGTCTCTTCAGCATCGCATATTTCAAACAAACATTTAAGAACTATTCCTATATGAGTTCGGTCAAGAATCGTCGTAACCAGCGAGCAAATTATGTCAGTAGCACAAATATTGTGTGTTTGTTCATGTTGCATAAGCCATACGTCTACGCAGGTTTTTCTCACGATTATCCACTGAGAGCGAGACAAAAATCTGAACCGAAACTCTAAGGTTAAGTTCACCTTATCAGATCCGTTTTACTTATATTTTTCTCCGTCCGAGGTAATCTGCGAACGATTTTCTTCAATCTCGGAATTTCTGTGAAACACAACGTGCTTCGCGAAATCAATTATTTTCGTCATTGGCGCTAAAACAGCCATGATATGTTTGTACAAGTTATTAATGCGAGTGGTTTTGAATGTATTCGCACGTTAACAAGGTGTTGGTAAATTTTCATCGTAAACAGAAGATAGTGTTTGCGTTTGTAGATAATTTAAGATTACGAAACCACTTTTGTTGAGGAAATCACCAAGGAAACACTTAAAGGTGAAAATATGTAGTTCTATGCTAGTGCACCATGCTCGTCCTCTGGGAAATTGTCACTTCAAGTGGATGTTATCACTGTGCAAGGCGATAAGCCATTGTATCTTCTCATGTTTTTGCAGTTTATGTTTAAAATTTAGCAGTATTTTGCGCTAAAAGGAGGTAAACCCGTTTAAATCCAGCGCTTGATTAACATTTCGTGACTCGCTCTAATCTTTTTGCCAAGTCAGCGCCTTTTCGGCAACGGAAATGTCATTGCCAACATTGAAATTCGTCGTTTTCTTAACAAAGGAAAGCGAAATCAACTTTTTTTTATTCCATTGATTAGTTAATAAAACTACTATTTGCCCATTTTAAACGTTAAAACGGTCGAAAGGACCTTTTTTCCTACCTTTTTCCGCCAAACTTTAAGATGTAAACTGACTCAAGTGTTCGCGGAAACCACAAAAAGCCCACCTCAATTAATTGGCTTTTCGTGTTACGCTCACGCTACGTTAGGGCTTATTTCAGCGGGGACGATTTGAACCGTGGTCTGTCTGTTGGAATTCTACTAAAGTTACGTTTAATTTAATTATAAATCACGTTATTTTAGCAGTTAACTTAGCTTTTTCGTAGACCGTGAAAGGGCTAGTTTGTTTTTCGTCTCGTATCATTCGCGTGCGATAATTTGAGATATTTTGTGCAAATTACCCGTGACTACAGTCAAGCACGCAACGCCATAAAAAGAAAATATATACCTTTCATCGTGATGTGAAAAAGTTTTTTAAAAGGTTTTTTACCTCTTAGGTCGAAGAATACGTGTTATACGAAGTCCGTAAACAAAATAAGCAAACATTACTTGGTGGTCAGAGGTACCGCGGCCTTGAACCCCCTACACGTGACCTGTGCAGTCTTTTTCTGAATTCAATTAAATTCTTTTTAGTATCATGATAATCACATGAAAGTTTAAGAGGTTTCTGTTTTAAAACTTGTTTTATTTGTAAACTTTTACCAGTGTTTCAGATTTGATGTCAATTGCGTTGCGTTCAGCGTTCATCATTTTCGATTAACGTGGGTTTGTTTGAGAGGCACTTCACTTTGATAAACATGAATGATAAAAACTGCGAGATATTAGATTTTGTTTGGAGTGATTTTGACGCGAAGATAAAAGAAAAAAAAAAACCTTATTTCCCTTGCAGCGAAGGAAAAATACAACAAAACAGAACGTGGCAATAAAAACATAACCGAAAAAGGAGATGTCAGGATGTTGCTAGTTCCTATCTTGACTAATGAGAAATTTCTCTAAGTACAATATTCTTACATTACCATGTAAAAAGGGTGACGATATTAACAAGGAGTTTTTGTTTGATTTAATACCATATTCTTAGAGATAAAAGTGATCATTTTCAGTCTTCCATAGCTTTGTGTTGACGCAAATTGCATAACAACTATTGTCGTCAGAGCGGAAAGTTGAGACTTAATGTCTTGTGTAGGCGGCTCTCGCAAACTGAACGAGCTCAGTAATGCCTGACCCAAAGGCTGGCCTGCGCAAATTTTCCCTCCTCCCCAAGGAAACTTGAAGGATTTCTTTGTGTAGGGAGGGTTAGGGGGGATTTTTTATGTAGTAAACCGGCCTGTTTGGTCTTCAAAACGGTTGGGTCGCCATTGTAAAATTTTCACTATCAAATTAAAATAAAAGTAGCTTTATGTGTAAGCCTATTTATGGATCCTGTCATGATGAACCATCCTACATGAAACAACAAAACCTCTAAAACCAAGCAAGAACTGATTTTACTTTCTCTTCGCAGACAATCGCCGTAGGATGCGGCCCAGGAACTTTTGTTAATTCAACCACTTTGGTTTGTGAAAAGTGTCCAAATGGTACATTTACGGATCACGAAAATGCTCAAAGCTGTTCGACGTGTAAAAGTTGTGTCGGGAGGAATAATGTGATGGTTAAACCATGCACCCCTACCTCAAACACCAAGTGTGAGTGCGCTCCTGGTCACTACTTCGACGCGTTTTTGATTTGCCTCAAATGCCAGCCATGTAGACGAGGGTTTGGATTTGTGAGCAACTGCACAGCAACAAGGAAAACAACTTGTGAACGTTGCGAAAAGGTGGGACTAAAATACGCTGTTCAGCATTTAACTGATCTATACTACCATATTTTCACCTTGAAAGACGAAACTTTTGAGCTTTTCAAGTTTGTCAAGTGCAATCTGTTATGCACCACCATCAATCGACATGTTTTTTACAGAACCTCGTGCTTTTTTATTACGGTTTACCCATCGACGGTCCCCATCGAATAGAACAACATTACGTCACGCGAAAGACTGTATGACGCATACATAATTTCGAGGTTTTATTCCATTTGAAGGAAAATTTTATTACGCTAACCTAAAACCTATCTTGATAACAGCAGCTTCATTGGCGATATGTTGCCATAGCGATCGAAAATGAGCTGATAATGAGCTGGTTGCGAAACGTGTTGTATTAGTCTGTCGGATGGGTGTCTAGTGTGTTGAAAGAACAGCGTAATAGGTATCTTTGCGAATATATCTCTTACCATTTATTTTTTTATTTTTGCTGAAGGATAATTTGTTCGGAACTGCAAATATGTGTCTATCACACCAGAAGCATTAATACCACAATTTATAATTGGGTTTCGAAAGTTGTCTGGTATCGCTTTGGTATTGCTCCACTTCACACAGTAACTGGTCCAGAAACTTAAACAATCAGATCCAAAACTAATGGTGTCTTGCTTACCGCATTTTTCTGCGTATGAAGCAGTTTGCCTATTTTTACTTTGAGTTGTCTTTGGCCTTTTAGGGTATTTTCACTCGCTCTGATTCATTAGCCGTTACAATTCCTTTAGCTTTGGTTGTTAAGGCACTCGATCAAATAGCACTTTATCAGTACGAAAAATAAGAAGACATCAGATTCAGACGACCAAAATATGCGGACGACGAAACGGAATATATTTAATGACACGTGTATCAAATACAAATACGTCAGAGTAGATTCGAGAACCATCAAACAGACAATCGTCTGTTAACATATGGCCTCAGTGATCTGTGAAACGCGAAAAAAGAAGCTATCAACATCAAATACAAACAGCTATTTTCAATTGCTCTCCAATAGCTCTCTAAGCATTTATCTTCCAACAACTGAGTTTTAATTCTCCCCTCCAGCTTCTGCAAGTTTTCTTGTAAAATTTATTATGAGAATTTGGGTTAAGATCAAGAAAACTTCTACGAGATAAGTTCGAGTATTCTCGTTACCTATTTGCTGGATAATGTATGGATTATATAGGGAGAAGTTACTTGTTTATCACTTCTAAGAGTTTAAAGGGCTAACTTCCACGATTGATCTGTGTCTGACTTTTTCCCAAGTATCAATACATTCGATAGCATCGAAACGTTGTGTGTTTTTCTCGCTAATATTTACTCTTCAATATCGATACATTTTCCAGTAAAATGGTGACGCCACAGTCAAAATTCAAAATCATTTTTATCCATGGTACCAAGATACTAACTGCCTCATTTTGTTTTTTAAACTAACTTTGTAAAAATATTTTAATTTCTCATCAGGGAAAAACGTTTTCAAGTGGCAAGGGCTTTGCTTCTTGTAAACCATGTAGTAAATGTCAGAAAGGAGAGGTCGTTTTAGAGAAGTGCACTAGAAGGAAGGACACAAAATGCATACCGGAGAAAGATAAAAATAATTCGAAACAGAAAGACTTGAGACCTGTACCCACCAAATCAACCCTTCGATTTGATAGTGTGACAAAATTAGCAAAGGACGAGCCGTCAACATCTTCATCAGGATCCGAATCATTTTCAACTCTATCCAGTAAGTCGCTCTCTATCAATTTTTTTCGGCTACTGGTTGCTTTGAAAAAATATGTAGATAATTAACTTATTTACATGATTTTTTTAATTGAATTAAATTTCATGTACAAATTAAAATGAGATTCCTCCACCGGAAAGAAGGACCCTCGAAAATGTGCCACGTGGCTCAATTGGTGGGGAGCACGGGTTCTAGTTATGTCGAAGCCAGAATTTCTTTCAGGCCACTTTTCTGCAATTGCTTAAATTGCGGCTCACCTGCGAGGAACACTGCTTTACTTTAGTTATTTATATTTAACTTGGTAGGCCCTTGCACGGTGAGAAAAAAGGAGGGAAAAAATTCCGCGCTATCAATGCGATTTTGCCGTCAAAGTTCAAGGAAGTTTTATAGATTTTAAATGAAATGTGTGACATTTTATGACAGAGTGATGTGATTAATTTCAAAAAATGGCACACGTTTAAGGTAGAGAGAATCCCTAAGCTGAGGTGGAAATTTCTTTATGGTAGTGCCGGTGGCTGTATGCTGTATGTGCTGTATGGACAACTTCGTTACCGGTGTCTGTTCCCTTCCCTTTCTCCTACCCCTCCCTCCTTAAGTGCTTCAGTGGGTGGGGGAAAAAAGAAAGAACCTGGGAACGAGATTTGGTTCTGGAAACCTTGGCACCACCCAAACCTCTTTCTTATTCCGTTTCAGCGAATGTACCAGTCGTAACGGGAGTAAAGGAAGAGAGTGAATCCTCTGAAGAGGACGAAATTGGCTTCCAGGCTGCCTTATACTCTCTTATTGCACTGCTCTTCATCCTTGTCATTGGTGCAATGATTTGTGTTTGGCATAGGAGACGGAGCAGCAGAAAACGCCCAAAGAAGAGGGGCAAACCAGGTATGATCAACTTTCCTTGCTATTTTTGTGTCACGGTTACTAATGACAAGGAAGGAAATTAATCGAATCTGTAACCAGCTACGCCAACCTTTTTAGCGATGTCTGTCATGTGAGTCTAAATTAAGAAAACAAAGGAAAATAATTGATGTTTGCGCGTCGCGTGAGGTAGACTATTACTTTTTTGCGCCTCTTTCCCACAGCTCCACGCAGCGCGCCAAATTTATTTGTCTCGCTGATTTCTTTTGTCCTTTTATCTAACTTGCGCGACTGACTTCGCCTAAAAAGAGGGGCCATTCGTCGTCTAAGCTGCCCAGACAGGTGCAATGGAGGTCCCATTTTTTAACGTTTTGGTGGAGTGAAAGAGTCATGCCATCAAAGTTGTAAATGCTTTTTATTTCAGTAGATTCATGCGAGGAACCGAGTACAAGAACAAACTCGAGGGAAGTCGTTGGAGCAGTAGAAAATCCCTACAGCTCTTTGCCCTTCATTGGAGGACGACATGGTTGGTGACATCCTTTTTTTTTCTGTTTGTTACTGTTGTTGTTGTTTTTTTAATCATACGCCCTTTTTTCGCGGATGTAAAGCTTTCTTCGCCTTACCCCAAGATCGTCACCTCTCCCTTTTCTTCCGACCAGAGGGCGTGATAACTTTTGTCAATCAAACTTGAGTCACAAAGAAATTTATCATCTGGGATCTGGGGGTTGAAGATCTTTTTTAACGCTTTCATGAGAATTACTTCTCTTTGTCGCTTTCAAATTCTTTATCACAATTGTAAAACCATTTTTTTCCTTCGTCAATTCAGGTGATAAAATGCTTCGAGACGTTTCTTACACCCTTATTTCGGAACTATCACAGTTTTTAAATCCTGGAGACCGATGGAAACAGCTGGGTGGACGACTCCAATTCAACACTACCCAGATCAATAATTTTGCTTTGGATAAAAGAACAGCCACCGATGCTATGCTTGGGGAGTGGGGACAGAAAGACACTGCTACTGTTGTAGCGCTCAGAGATACTTTCAGGGCCATGAAATGGTCGAAAGAAGCGAATATCACCGAAGCGTATGTGTAGCTAATGTTGTCGTAACTAAATTGCAATATGTCCGTAAATTAAAAGCAGTGAGATCCTGCAGGCACTGCAGTTGTCTGTGAGCCGAAGTGCGAAACTTTCTTGGAGAAATTTTAATTAAGTTTGAGAATCCTGTTGTAGTAAAGTCGTGTATCAAATTCATAGTCGAAATCCTACAACTCAATAACGAAGACGTAGAATTATAGAATCAGATTATAGAATTGACAAATATGGTGTGTTTTAAAACTATTTAATTCATAAAATGAAATCAAACCTTGTTTATTACTTTTACAATCATTTTGAATTATTTGACGAGATTCTCCTAAAATTATGAAACGGAATGTTTACGATGGCTTATTTTGTCGGTTTGTCAATGTAAAGTGTTCAAAATTCCTTAATTTATTATTATTGTGGAATACAAGTACGGACAATCCTCAGAGGAGATAATAAAACGGGTGTGTCGTTCGTAAGTGAAAAAGAGAAAAACCGAAAAACTGGGTTTTAAAACCAGTGAACCACGACAAAAACAGTGACCTTTTAATCGTCAAGAGGTGCTTATCAACCAAACACGCTTTCGGCGATATATAGAGAAATGAAATTGGTATTTTATGCCATTTAGTAGTCACGTAGTTGACGGAATTAATAAGCAATGTTAAATTAAGATAACGTATGAGACACTTTCGCTTTAATTTTGCTATAGGTACACTTTTCAGAATTTTGAGTGCGTTTGTTCTGAAATTAGTGACAGTCAATCAAACTGCGATTTGTGATTTACACAAAAGAGACACGCTATGTTTTGCTTTCAGGTTTTCAGATTGATAATAATTCTGAAAGAGAGTTGATGTTATTTTTAATTTTTCGTATTTTTGGCGCCTTCTATCAATGATCCGCTCGTTGTTTAAAAAATTTGTTCGTAAATTTGCACAATAATTTATGCATCGTGCAAAACGTGGAAACCGTTTGTGGTTACTCATAGAATGTATATTTTTGTATACAGCTGTTAACGAAATCGTTTGTATGAAAATAATTTTTTTTTACGCAAAAATTAAGATGAGTATTTTCTTACCTTGCTAAGAGATAAGTTAAACATTGTTTGAAAATAATTTTGTATTCTCGAGTTAAAATTTAAAGTAACTGAGCGCATAAATTTATAATCGCTCGAGTTTTTTGGCAATATTTTGACAATTGCATCTTGGCATTGTTTCGTATTCAATGAAATGGTATTTAATTTATGGACAGTTTAATACAATAATTAAAAAAGGTCATCTTGCTAATGCTTGACAGGCTTAAAGTACGTGAATATAATTACGAACTTAGATTCTTTTGGGAAAGAAACAGACATTTTGATGTTTGGTAAAGGCAAGCTAAGTCGGGGAACTGTTTTCTCTCAACCTCAGACAAACCTCTCACTTACTTTAGGGCCTGAAACAATTGAAAATTATGTTACTGATTAATTGACAGAATGTAATGTTGCTACTGCTTTTGAGAAAGGATGTTCAAGAAAGACATAATTACCGTTTGGTAAATCCCGCTAATGGGATGAAGAGTTTGAATAATATTATCGTTATCAATGGTCGAAGACTTGAAAAAGGGATATTCCTGGATGAAGTTTAAACAATTTATTACGTCAGAGACACAGTAAAGATGCGGATATTGTGGTCTAGCTTGTCGTGCCAGTAAACTGGTGGCCTAAATATACACATGATAAATTAGTACAGAATACATACGGGGCAATTTAGCGAAAAAAAAAAAAAAAAAAAAAAAAAAACTGCACTTTTGTTTTAACCAATGGTCAAGCTGAGAAGAGCGAGAAAATTGTGATTTTGAAATTTTTGTTGCTTGCCGAAGTAACGAAATGAGTAATTTGGTGGGTTCTCTCTCTTCATGTTCCACGCTCGATACATTTAAAACATTTGCATAATAGTAAAGACGAGGGGGTTGTATTTAAGAGCGTAGAGAGATCCTATTTAATGTATAATTTATTGTGTCACGTTTATTTTAAGCTTCTTGTAAGAAATGTATGATTATTTTTTTGTGACCCGTTTGTAATAAATTGAGAAATGAACATCTCGCAGTCAAGTTTCTTTATTTCCTATCGAGAGATACTCTCTAAAGACTACACTTGTAGTTTGGGGCTTAGTTATTTGCATGTCTGCATAAAAACAACTGATAACAACAGTAACAATAATCGGCAAAAGTAACACTTGTTCCTCAGTTGTCAGTGCCCCTCGCACTGTGGTCCCTTCGTACCAATTTCATGTCAGTATCGCAAATATTTACAAATCTTGTTGTGAATTTCTGTAACTACTTGACCATCCGCGGTTCTATTGGTTGCCAAAAGTCCGGAGACATATTGCGACTAAACAACAAGGTTACCTTTAGAGGCCTCCTTCGGTGGGAAAGGTCATTATGAAATGAAAAGACTTCGATTGCCATTTTAGAAACAGGTTCTTTGTTGTCGTGGGACTGTTCTGAAATAAATCACAGATGATGTCAAGTGTGGTAAGAAAACAGAGAGGGGATAGTGAGCATGAGCAGAGTGCGTGACTGATGATATGATTACATGTTAACGTCATCAGTGATTTATTACACTGCACAGATGCAAGGGAACATGTGATCTATTTATCAAATATCTACAGAGTACAATTTTTTCAATGTTGACGTTATCTGATAGATCACTCTACATCCTCCTCAGTGTTTTCCTAATGCATGACCTTCGTGAAGGGTCTGGCGTGACTTGTACACTCCTTTCCAGGCTTTAGTGTGGAAGTTTTAGAACGCCTGTGGGAAATTGACCTCGAGAATGATTAATTTGTATGGTTGTATATTGCATTAGAAATTTACGAAGTAAGAATGACCCGTGCACATATGCTCTACGAAAACAAACCCTTGGAATCGATTCCAGTTACCCCTATTAGATGGGAGAAACGCTGGGAACCAGAACAGCTATTTCGCTGGCAAAGGTTTGTTTGGTTTCAAGATGGCTATAAGTGACATTCTACCATTACAGTTTATTCTCTGACAGCTGAGCGACGCAGCGTAGCACTCTTTCAGTGATTGTTTTGATCTACCTATACTATAATCAGCTGTCGTTTAGGAAAAAAAACATTTAGCTGTGCCTTCTATCTCTTTTAAAAAGGGCTGGCGGAATTATAGTAGAGGGTAAACTTCATGGCCGACTGAGATTTACCGTATCAGATCCTTACTCGGGTTCTCAAAAGGTATTTTCAACTCAATCACCGTGTTGTTCTTTTTGATGTTTGATTTACTACTTCAGTCATTGGTTATCGACAATACATTCGATATATTCTCACAATTATAAAATTACTTCTTTGCAATACAGTGGCGCTATGTAGTGCTACATATCGAGATCTCAAAAGCCTTAAAGAGGAAGTTTGATTCGCTCACCGGGAAGGAAATAGAACCTAACTATGGAAAGGACAAGAAAGTCAGTACTGGTTATCTAATGTCTTCTTACAGTAAGTTTATATTATACACGACATGTTTTGTTTCTATGCACAGTTAGAGGTTTACTCAGTTGTGAGTCCTTGATCTAAAGACACTATATCAATAATTGTTGTATTGTGATCAGGAATGATTCTATGGTATGCAATATTGCACATGAGTTGGTTCATGTTCAGCATGCATGTATTGAGGTATGGATGCACTTAGGAAGTTGGGGAAGCCCAAGAGAAGCGTAAAGGTAACAATTGAGGTACAGTCTATTGGGCATCTCTAGCTTCTTTAATGCTCTCTAAACTTCTTGAGACAGGATGGACTCTAGCCTGCATTGCAGCCGGATGTGTCACACAATCCCCAGTATAGTCCAGCGGTTTAGACTGTCTGCGACGCAGGCTAGATGGACTCTTGATAGAAAAAAATTCAACAGCACACATAACATGTACATAACATGTTATGTATGTGTGACAAGTTGTGAGACACAGTTACCTTAGTGATCAGTGCTCCGGACTCCTGCTTGAGAGACCTAGCCACTGGGTCAATGTGTTGTGTTCTTAGACAAAACAGTTCACTAGCTCTCACGGTCTCTCGCCACCCAGGGCCCATTTGTTTGAAGGCCGATTAGAGCAAACCCATGGTTAAATTTTTTTTATCAAGGTTTCTATATTTTTCTTTTCATAGAGTGTTTTGGAATAATTTTCCCAATTCCTTTTAAAGCATTCAATCATCAAATTGTAGACAAATGGAATTAAACTTAATTTTCTTTTAAAGCTCCCACATCTGAAATCAAATTTCACACTAATCCTGGGTTATCTTAACCCACATTTGAACAACCCAGCCTAGGAGTACGAGAGGATCTTGGTGAAGGGTCAGAGAGCATGGTGAAATGCCATGGGATAAACTTGTGATAGTTTATTTAGCATCCTATCTAGTGGAGAGTAATAATTACTCCTAATCACTTCATACTTCTTGGAAACTGGGATGCAAGGTGGGCCGATAAGTTCGAGTACAGACTTTATCTTACATGTGACATTGAGCACTTATAGAAGTGACTATCATCTAATTTCTTCTTACAAAATCACCCCTGAATCACACATTAATGTCATGAGAATGGAAGAAATGATCACTGTCCCTCCAAAAAATTCTTGATTGTTTGACAAATTCTCCTTGTCAGCACCCTAGAAAATGTGTAGAGGACAGTATGGAGAATATGCATACTGATGTTAGGGTGTAAAGAGTTAATAGAGATTTCCAGGTCATTGTTAACGAGTTAATAGAGATTTCCAGGTCACTGTTAACAAGGCTGTGCTCTAAGGAAAATTGAATGGAACGCAGTGCTCTGAACTTGAAATCCAGGATGCCCAGCATGTGCTTTTTATGAAAAAACTAAAATTCCTGAGTCGCCCAGGAGCAAAAGTAAGACACCAGGGGCCATTGGGTGCTGCTAGACCACAGCCTTGATTAAGCTAATTAACCAGCAGTTGATTTCATTGGAAATTAGTCCAGTCTCCCCCACTCTCCTTACTTTGATTTTAAAACGTTTTCTGAATTGAATGCATCTGTATTTTTTAGAGACATCTGCTGTCAGTGATTCGGATAAAATTGATGCAGCTGAAGCAAAAAGAATGATAACAGTGACACAGTTGACCAGACTGACAGAAGAAAAACTTCCAGAGAGAGGAAATATGATCAGTCAAGCATTCTGGTATGAAGAAAAAGACATCGATAAAATGGAACTGCTTCAAGGGGATCATGTCAGATTAAAAACTAAAGGAGATGGTCCATTCATTGGTAATCTTGTTATTTTAAGTTTATATGAAAGATGGATTATGTTTACATGTCTTTTTGACCATCATGGTCTAATTTGATTTGTAGATGCTTGATAAATACATTCTCAAGATTTAATCTAGTTTCTGAGGAATCATAATGCTTCTTGTCTCTTCCTGACATTAATATCCACTGTCTTGCACAATTTGAGCCATTTAAGATGTTCTTATGCCTTAAAATTCAGACCTCTGCTATTTCTTTTGTATGCAGTGCAACCAAAAATGATTGCTCAAGAATTTAAGACAATAGTCCATTTTTACAGTTGTGCTTGGTTGCCAAGCCTTTGAATGGGAGTGAGGCTAGGGTTGACCTTGTTATGATACAAACCTTGCTGCCTTTTAAATGTAAATCACTTTGTTATCATGGTAAGTAGATACAGGTCTCTATCAAAACAAGGTCACCTTCAGCCTCACTCTGAATCAAAGGCTTGGCGACTAAGTACACAACTGTAAAATGGCCTATTGGAAAATGGTTGAATAAATTGACCTAGAAGTTCATAATTACGAGAATCATAAATTGGACCAAAAACTTGGACCACAAAAATTGGACCACAAAAACTTGTGATACGTCCATGGTATAACAATTATCCTAAGCTATATTTTGTTTTGTTTTTTTCTTTCAGCAGTAGGATACACCTAAGTCTGTTAGAGCCAAACCAAATTGGTTTACAATATGACAGTACTCGTGATAGAATGAAGGTCTTATCAATGCCTTTTTCTTGTGGCAGAGTTTATAGCCAAACTTGGCAATGCAGGTAGTGCAACAGCTGCAAATTACACGGGAGGTGTAGAGGCAGGTGGCTCCTGGACAGACAAGGTGATGTCTTTCAAAGGAAAGCAAGATGTTCCACAAGATGAAGGAGATGGTGCCGATGATGATGACTGGGTGGGTATCAGTTAAGGAGTCTTGGGAGCCCCAGCCACTTCATTGTGGCATGTGTTTTGGGGAAGGCATTTTACTCTCAACCGCCCTCTCTGCACAGGGGTATTAGTGGGTACTAGTAAATAGTCAGGGAGAGCTGACAAAAAGCTAAGTGTTGCCTGGGTTGGAATAGCCTCTCTTTAGAGGGAGAGGTCATAATCCTGGCAGCTTAATGATAAGGAATCCTGGGATAATCAAAGGCTGCAGTAGATCACAGGGCCAGTGGGAGGTACTTCCCACCCCCACCCCCCCTGAGAAGGACTGATGTGAATGACTGAACTTTTAATATCCTTGGAAGTCATCATCAGAGTCAAAGTTGTTAGAGTCAAATGGCGTAAGTCTGCTTTGTGGAAATTTAATATCAGTTTTGGCATTATAATTTTATTTTCCTGTAAGATTCATGAACAGCTGTAGTTCTGTAGTTGTTGGTCAGTTACTGGTATGACTGGTTAGTTCTGAACATGCAAAAATTGTGGGAAAACAAGGTCACGTGGTCACTCCTGCCATTCATGTTTCACATAACTGAGGTGCTTAATCTCTCTATACAATTTTAAACATTCTGTGTCATACATTTTGTCTTTCAGGATGACTGAGTATTACTGAGATGGATCAGTTGTACATTAGAAGTTGCATTAGCTGTGGGAGGTTACTGTCTGAGGGTTACTACAATTTGCAATTATCTCAACTACTGTCAGCTACCAGCTGCTTTTTTTGCATTGAGATGGAGTTTTTACAGAGATGAGGTACTGTACTTCAAGAGAACCACCGGCAGCGCAACTTTTAAAAGTTGATCAAACTAGATGTATTGCATCAGCTGTATATTACAGATTTCTGATTTTTTTTAATCAGATGTCATATATTTAACCTTAAGAATAGTGTGAAACAATGCATGAAGTACACTGTATCACTAACATACCAGGAAAATGAAATGATAGAAATCTCATGGTAAGGGGGGTTGTAATGATTGACACATAGTAGAAGTAATATTACATTTAATTCAGTAAACTCATACTATTTGAAGTTATTACTGGTAGTTAAGCATCAATCAATCAGAAGCTTCAACATCGATCCCTCCCTCCCTCCCACCTCCACCCCCACCCCCAGAAAAAAAAAAAAAAAAAACTGTGCCCAAATGCCCCACCCAAATTGTTTGTAAAAGGAAAAATCAGGGACCATGACTTTCCACACACTGACCAAGCTCACCAAAGACCAAACCTAGACCCCGTGGACCCTTTTTTCTTGGCTATTATTTTTCTCACCTAATAATATACATGAAAAAATTTCTCAGTTCTGATTGGTTAAGATTAATGCAGTTTTCAGTTAATTCGGTGCAGAAGATGGTTAATTCAGTGCAAAGAAAGAAACAAACCAGACATTCTGACTGGTCAATGTCAAGGTCAAGGTCAATGTCACTTGCAAGGTTTGAATAAATTATTTTTGCACGTGATGCGTGCGCTTTTCTTCTGTGTAGTTATGAGAAGCAACCTCGTATTATTTCATGTACATTATTAATAGATAATCACATGATTTTCTCGTGCAATTTGGAATAAATAAGCACTTGTAAATTTTTTCAAAGACCACAAATTGCACTCGCCCTACAGGCTCATGCAATTTTGTTAGTCTTTGAAAAAATTTTCTTGTGCTTATTTATTCCAAATTGCACTCAAAGTCATGTGATTGCCTGTACAAAGTGAACTATTTACCTTAAACACATCCATATTTCAAGATATTGAGAACTCATGTATTCTGCTGAAAAAACCTGACACTTCTGGTTCAAATTCCCTGGGCACAGACAATGGTCAATGGCCCAGGTATTGGTATTGGAAGGAGATGTTGAAGCTTCAAATTGATGGGCACATTACTGTACAGTTATTCTTTATACATTTGACTTGACTGTTAATTTCAACAAGACTGTCACTTCCTTGCACATCATTAACTTTTAAAGGTTGAAATTAATGGAAAGGAAAGGTAAAATTGATGGAAAGGTACACATAACAGAGTTTCCTAAATTTTTGCTCAAAGCTATAAATTTGTCATCACACCCACACAAGCTTGTCAAAATTATATTACATGCAGTTATTTCTTTGAAAATTCATCAATCATAAAAGTGAAGGATAATTTCCCTTCCACACAGCTGTCCAATGTACAATTAAGTACAACTTACAATTATCTTGCAACAATGAAATTGTAATTCATCACAGCTGCAATAAAATTCAGGTTCCTAGGCATTGTGAATCACTTCATAGACACTAATTAAAAAGAAGGTCCTCATCCTCTGCATCGTCGAGTAGATTTGATGTTTGATCTGACGGAACAAGAAAAAAGAGCTCATTTGACACTGTTATGGCTGAAATGTAGTTCACACATTCAAGAGAGGTTCCCTCATTTTTTCCTTTCAAAAGTCAGATTGTGAGATAGTCCTCCCTCTTAAAGGACTAGGAGTATGTACTCTGGGTAGCAGAGAAGGTGTCATGGATTTTTCTGGTATACAATTCTTCAGCCACAGACGACCATCCTTTGATTGTGTGGTGTTATCCCTCAGGTAAGATAATTTGTAAGAAGGATTCTTCTTGACAGCAGTGACTGAGATTTCGACAACCTTAGCACAGGCAAGGAAAGAGTCAAGTAAAGAGTGGTTGTCAGTCCAATGTTAAACTCTGGTTTGTGTAAAACTAATTGATCAGTTTCGTTGTGATGTTACCAGCAGTAAGACTCAAAATAAGTTGATCATGTTTGGTCAGTTTTGATCTGTTGATAATGTTAGTTTGTACTGTTGTTGTGTAAATTTTGTGCATACATCTTGCCTGTAGCACCAAAAGGTACTTGTGTGATGTGTTTTATGAATTGTCATAACTTTTCTCACCATGAGTTATTCCTCTAGCTTTCTTTAGTTCTTCTGCCTTTTGTTTATTGATCTTCTTCTTTTCCTGAATTTTCTTAAGCCTGAACAAAGTACAAACATGACCACTATTTTATAACACAACATTACATGTGGGACATTTCACTGATAAACAAAGCTACAGCTTAACACATAATATGTACATTTTGAACTACTGGTAGCTGATCTTCTAATTAACTACAGTAAATTTAAATTACACTTTTGATTTCAGATAATTTAACAAACTGTTAAGCTGAAATGGAAAATACTACATTTGTATCAACCGCTCAAGACAAATTCAAAGTAAGGATCTACAATCTAAAGAAAAATTTCTCAGTCTTGGCAAAATGCTCCTCAAAATTTTCTAGTACCTAACTAATTCAATTGCACATAGATACAAAGGCTTTCATTATCTTTGTTACTTAGGTGAGAGACATAATTTGCAGGTACAAACCTGTAGAATTCTTCTCTTTCTCTTTCATCCAATTCTCCAACAATGTAGGTTATTGTCGCTTCAATTTTGGGAATAATAACTGAAAAAAATTGATATTAAGTTACAACTTTTACAAGACAAACAAATTATCAGTCAAAGTGGTTTAAGAAAAAAGAGGAAATGGTGATAAAAATGAAATTCTCACCATATTCAATGGCATTCACTCTTCTATTTGTGACTTTGATTGCTTCGTCTAGAGTAATGAAGGCAGTCTGAAAAAAAAGAGATGTTAGGTTATATTGAACATCTGATACAATTTACTTATTATCTCACTTTTGTTTGGGTTTACTTTAGGGATGTTGCACTTTATTTTTTGCACCAAACAGGACACAAAACACTTTCTTTGAAGGAATGGTAGTTTGCCCAAATGTAATACCACTTTTACAAATGGACCATCAGTTATATGAGTTGTACATTTTTCCTAAAAGCTGCAACAATCTGCCATCAACTTTTTAAAAGAATGTCAAATTCTGGGAGATACTTCTGGACAACTGGTAAAGAAAAATCAGGAAAAAATAGTGACTTCCATAAATAAAATCATCCTTCATCATTTATTATCCTATTATCATTATATTATTCCAACACAACGAATATATGAAATTCACATATCTGAACTGCGGTTCTAGAAACATATTTGTGCAAGATCCCTGCAGCAAAGAGCCTGAAGGGGATTCAAACCACTGACCTCTGCGATACTAGTGCAGTGTTCTACCATGAGCCAACAAGCCAACAAGCCAACTGGGAACAGGTCATCAAATTAATTCGACATAAACCCGTAAGATGATGAATCAAACACAACGAATATATGAAATTCATATGTCTGAACTTCGTTTATAGGTCAGTGGTTTGAATCCCGTATAGGCCTGAATTTTTTCAGGTCTGATTTTCACTATTGCTTAAATAGTGCTCTTTACCACAAGGATCGTGCACAAATACATATCATATTAATATCCTGCTAAATTAGAAGCGAGGGGAATTACCGAAAAAGAGACATGAAATCATATTAGTTTCATTGAGAATATTCTTAAGGGTAGCTACTAACCTGTAGAGAAGCCAGCTCAACAAGCAGTTTTACAGCCTTTGCATAGACTTCCTGGCATTTGGAAACTTGTTGACCACCACGAGATAAGCCTGTCAACTCATAACCTGCGATGAGAGATACAAAAATATCCATCACCATAACTCAAATTGAATTGACACTACACTTAAAATACCGCATTAGCTTAAAACCTGTGCATCTAATTTAGAAACAACCAGCATGGACATCATTTGTTACAGTATGGTCTGCTGATACAGTAAGTCTGTTAATAAGGTTTTTACATATATCTCATTAACCAAGCACAAGGGCCGTACTGGGAGAATATGGGCCCGAGGTCTTGACAGTACGGACCGAGCTGCGCTCGGTCCGTACAAAAAAGACCGAGGGCCGATATTCTTCCAGTACGGTCCCGCGCAAGCTTGGTTAATAAGAGATTTATTATACAACTGAAGTTCAAAGGGACACAAGTGCAGTATCATTGGGAACCATTCGGGTCAGTGCCCGGTCCAATACTGAGAGAATATTGACTGGCAATAGAGCATTTTGATTGGTTGAGTTTAGTTATTGGCCCTCTGACTGCCCAAGTCGTGTAATAAATGTAATTACTGATACAGTTGAACCTGGATAAACTGACTGCACTGAAAAATTAGGACAATTGAGAGTCCAAGTAATTAAAAAAAGAAATTATAATAATGCATCAAATATTAAATACATCACAACCATCAAAGGTTTCTGTTAAGGTAAATCACTAAATCTATATAATGATTATAGTATTAGAAGATTATTTTAGTATAGCATTTATAAATATTGTGCATGAATTAAGAATGGCACATTCTTACGTCGTTCCGCATAAACTGATAAAATTTGCCAAAAGTATACACAAAAATTAATTAAAGCTAACAAAAATCATAAAGAAATGGAACCAGAGAAATAAGTCTACATCAAAGAAAAATCTTGATAATTGGGATTTAACTGTAGAAAGGCACCTGACCAAAATTCTTA
Organism: Stylophora pistillata; assembly: GCF_964205215.1. Lineage (NCBI taxonomy): Eukaryota > Metazoa > Cnidaria > Anthozoa > Scleractinia > Pocilloporidae > Stylophora > Stylophora pistillata. The sequence continues at coordinate 24,920,329 of NC_142524.1, forward strand.
TCTGCGAGTCACAGTTCTCATTGACAGCTATGTCATATTCCACATTGCAAAAGACATCACCAACAAAAAGGGCGTACAGAGATGACTGAAGAATTGTACAGTGTGAATTTCTGCAAAGATCAACTTACTATTGGCTCCATCTGCATAGGTTTCAAAGATTGGTAACTGGACCCCTAAAATTGAAGACAAAAAATAAAGTTACATTAACAATGAAAGTTACAAATGGTTAGGACATGACCAGTGTACATCTCCAAGGTTATTTATCAAATTTGAATCCGGCCATTTTTTCTTTTACTTTTAAGAACTGTTCATAATTAACCTGGAACAAAGGAAAATTAAATCACACTTACTACATAAGTTTAGAATGATTTCAAACCAAAGTCATTTTAAACAATAAAATTTCTTTTGTAAGAAATAGACAACTTTTTAGAGAGACATGTTTTGGCATGCTTATGTGAATTTCAATCAATGAGTCATTCAATCAATGGTCATTTCTGTTTTCATTGAAGCTAAAAAATTCTCCAAACCTATTTAATTTTCATTTTCCCTGCCTCAGATTAGGTTAAAACAAAAGAAAAATAAGAACCACAGCAGATAAGCCTTAACGTTTAGGCAAGGTTAAAAAGGTAAAGTCTGTTTACGAGCCCAGTGGCCCATCAGGCCAATGCTTAACTCTGGTTTCCGTAGCATGAAGCGACTAGGAGTATTTCTACTCCCCCACTAAGATGCCAATCCATCGCAGGGTTACCCCCCAGCATTAAATTGGCTGGTACCCATTCAAAAACCTGGGTGAAGAGAGGCACTGTGAGAGTGAAATGTCTTGCCAAAGAACACAATGTACCCGGCCAGGGTTTGCACCTGGACCACTTGATCCGGAGTCAAGTGCCCTAACCATGAGGCCACTGTGCCTCCCACATAGGCAAGGTCACATATGACTTTTTCAAACTCCAGTAGCTATTAAAAAAAAAAACTGATTGTGATGGAAAACTCTACCTGCCACATTGTCTTTCCTGAGGCGAATCTTGGTTTGAGCCTTGTCAACATTCTCCAAAACAACATAACTGAAATGGTATGATGACATCTTAAAACATGGATTACAAAACGTAAAGATTTCAATAGAGTGCAAAATAAGTTTCATCCTTTCAAAGAAAAAGCATCATTAATCAAAAGACATTCTGTGTTTATAAAAGTCAGCTGTGATACCATACAAGCATGATATTTAAAAACTATTCACTAAAGGGAAACAGGCCAGAGATGGATATTTACGGTGCTGCGAAGCAGCTCAGTAAATATCTACTGCTGGTCACGAACAATGAGGTGAATGGTTGTTATTACTAAAACAGTAAAGATGATATTAAAAAAAAAAAGGTCATTTCAACTTATCCATTACTGCAACAATTATCATGTTTTTGGGCACAAATTCCCTGCAAAGTGCTTGGAGGTTAATGAAGGATATTCAGTTTGAGTAGCCAATCAGAGCATGCCTTTATCAAAAATGTTGTTACAAATGAAAGAAAGAAATAACACATTTCCATATCACCCATAGTATTGAAAAAAAAAAAAGAAAAAGAAAAAAAAAAACCAAAACCCCACAGGTAATCTAATCTGTTTTACCATTGTTCCTTTTATTCAAGTACTGTATAATGGCTAATCATCGAAGTATAGGGTAGTACGAAGATCTTACCGAATTAATTACATAATAAATTAATGATGTCAAGATAATATTACATGTACCTAAGTAGCGAATGAATCATTTGATTCTTATGATCATCACTGGTTTGCTTTACAAAGGATTGCTTATGAAAGGAGAAGCTAACTGTTAAACCTATAGCTATCTGGGAGTTACTGGTTATCGCCGATTAAAGAGAAATTGCAACGGAATCACATGATCTGATCGAGGCGGTGCGACGTACGGTTGACTAAAAAAACTTAATTTATTACGAAATAAGTCCTGAGCCTGCTCAGTTGAGAACTATAAAATTCAGGCACGTTAGAAATTATTACCTGAAATCCCCAGCAGCAAAATTTGCCTCGGCCAAGGAAAAAGTAGCCTCTCGCATTACATCACCCATCATAGTTTTGGTCTACGATGGAAACAGGGAAGCGTCAAAAGTACCTCAAGAATTTTGTTTTAAACAGCATTCTCAAACACCTTAATCATCGCTTTTGATATTTACCTCTATGATCATTTTGAGAATTTTCCTAAAACGCATCGTCAAAGCGTCGGATTTCTTTTTCAGAAGACTGTGTCCCTTCTGAGCTCCTTTCAGTCGAGCCTTCATCAAAGTAAGGGCCCTAAAAAAAATTAAGTAAACATCTTATTCTGTCACTTCTTTGTACAAAAATAACTGTGTTGAGTTGGTTCGATTATTTATCTTACATTCTTGAGGGGAAAATGTTCAGCCTATCTTTTCCTCCTCCTGACATTTTGAGAAAATTTGTAAAATTCTGACTCTTAATCGCAGAATTTCACCCTTTTCATGTCCGTGGAGAAACGTGTTTGTGTACTGGGGCACAAACCGTCGCATTTTCCTTAGGTACCAGGCCTGCTATCTACTCGCCCGTGTTTGATCAGCGGTCTGTCTCAGACAAAAGAATTCCCGGATCTTCTTTCTCTCTCTTTATGCCACGTCGCCCTCCATTTTGAAAGCCGTATTGATGCCAGAAATCAAGAGTTTTATCTAGTCTTGAAGCATTCCACCTTTTTGAAATGAGTTCGTTATCAATCTTCTCAGTTCTGTTTTTAGTTTCGTTAAGTTATTTTCCTTATGTAAGCTCTATTTCGTTCACTTTACCGCCTGGACAAGAGAAGTGTCTGCGAGAGGAAGTGCACAAAGATGTCTTAGTGACCGGCGAGTACAAGCTGTCGGCCGCTCCACACATGAAAACGCACTTGACGGTGAGTTTGAAAACCGTAGAAATTCTTCGTATGCTCTTAGCTTCTATCTTTAAGCCTGGGATGCATTTTTTTAGTATTACCAAGTTAATTTTGTGCATTGTGTGCACGGTAGACCGATGCTAAAGGTTTTCATAAATCATTGGTATTTTTTCCTTTATTTTTTGTAGGTAAGTGATTCAACTGGACACGTCTTGTACAAGAAGGAAGATGCAACCAAAGGGAAATTTGCATTTACAACAGATGACTACGATATGTATAAAGTTTGCTTGGAGAGTGAAGGTACCTTTAACTATGAATCACGAGATTAACCAAATGATTAACCAAAAAGGGAGAGGATTTGTCTAGGCGAAGGTTAAATCCTTACTCATACGATTAATAGTTGCTCTCTTCAAGTGCCTATGATTGATGTCTACTGTTTATTGTGAGACAAATGATAAAACGTTCATTCATTCCTGTGACTGGGAAACAATGAACACCAACATCTTTTGCAGCAATTAATATCCATATACATGAAGGAGAAAATTATGAGAGCAAGATTTTCCTATTTCTTGAAATGGACGTGGCCTTTAATTTATTTCAACAACAGCACTTGTTTCTCTCCAAGGCTCTGTGGAGAGAAACAAGTGATCAATAACCCAAAACAAATTGATCAATAACCCAAAGCAATTTAATTAACAAGTGGTCTGGGCTAAACTTCAGAATACCTGGCCACATCATTTCCATGTCATTGAATAAGAATAGTGTCTATTGTGTTATGCCTCATTCTTCAAAGCCTTCCGACAGATGTAAATGATGTGGATGGGTATTCTGAAGTTGCTCCGTGGTCTGCCCCGCTACATGTATGTAGAGACATCACCCAAAGTCTCTGTTTAAAGTATAATTTTATGTGGATGATAGGGAGGGCAATTCACTCCAACAAATGGTAATACTAATTTTTTTTCTCTTCATATAAATTATAGGGACAGCTGGAGCTGGAATTGATCGTGAGGTTTTTCTGAATGTCAAGCATGGTGTAGAAGCAAAGAATTATGAAGATGTAAGTCATTATCACTGTTAAATGTTCATAGAATTCCCTATTGTTACTATTTAATGTTTTTTTATGAATTTTCCCCTTAGTTTCAAATCATCCTCCTCTCAACTAACTACACTAAAAGGGTGCTATGCTTTCACAAAATTTGTTTTCAAAAGATTATGTATTTAAAATGAACCAACTACTGACCATAACTACTGGTCCCAAAGTTGTGGAAGAATTTTTGCAGTAGTTTGATGTCTATGAAAAACAGATAATTGACAAGAAGCTCATGGGGTCCTATACAAGTTCTCATACTTCATACAATGACTGAAATTTTGCTGCCATGATTGGTCAGGAAAGCTAAAGTTCATTGCACAGGTAAACCCATGGAAAATTGAAGGTTATTTTGTAATAGCAACAGACTGCACTTTTTATCAGTGTCATTGCATTATAAGTTGGGATGTTGGGAGAAAACTGGAAAAGTTTGCTAGTCACTTGTTTCTGGCTTGTGATATACAAACTTTTCTCATGTTCTCCCCGTATCTGGTGTGGGTTATTATGCCAGCAAACAGACAGAAAGAGCAGTCGTTTACTTAGAAATACAAGAAAAAAGTAAATACAATTAAACTGTTTGGAAAAATGTCATTTTAAACCAACAAAAAATTGGGATCACAGCACATTCATTATGGGAATTCAGGAGTTGACTTCTCTAAAGCTTCTTCAAGGTAAATACTCTAAACCATTTCTTACTTCTTGTTTTCTCAATAATAGTTAGCTAAGGCTGAAAAGCTTAAGCCAATGGAAGTGGAACTCAAGAGGCTGGAAGATTTAGGTGATGCCATTGTAAATGATTTTGCTTACATGAGACAGAGAGAACAAGAGATGAGGGATACTAATGGTAAGCAAACTGACCTTGTTTATTTTTTTATATATATATTTATTTATTAAAAACTGAATCATTGGATAATGCAATTCAAGACTTTTTATTGGCTTAGCCATTATGGTATATGAGCCAATATACCATAATCTACAAATATGGTAAGCATACGCATCAGCTTAAAATCAAAAGGGAGCTAAAAAATCCGGTTTCTTCTTACAAAACAATAATTTCTTGGGGGCGTTTTTAATAAAACAATTATTCCACTCGCGCTTGTTGGATATGAGATGGTTATAGCCAACTCAGCGCTACGTGCCTCGTTGGCTATCTATCATCTCATATCCAACGCGCGCTCGTGGTATAATTGTTAAATATATATTAAGGTCCGGTAATACGGGCAACATTTTTCTTCAACTTGTCTTTCAACATTGTTGCATTGCAAGTTGAACTCCTTTGTTGAGAATTTGTTGCAGAAAGTAGAACTCGAGTCTGCTTTGCACAACACGTTGCCTCAACTTGCAACACTACATTTTGTTGCGAGATAAGTTGGTCACGAACATGGTAATACATGCAACAAAGGGTTTCAACTTGCAATGCAACAATGCTGCAAGAAAAGTTGAAGAAAAATGTTGCCCGTATTACTGGACCTTTATGGACACAATATAAAGTTGGGTGTTATTTCTACAAAGTCAGATGCATTTCTAATTTCTGGACTGGAGAGTCCTGGGAAAAGACTACAGGTCCTGAAAAGTCCTGGAAATGTGCTCAACTCAAGCAATAAAGTTTTGAAAATTTAATGTCACAAATGTATGTAGATCGTAAGGAAAACTGATTTTGAAATCTTTGGAAAAAAATGGTTTAAGGTTAAATTTGGAGCCAATGAGTCCTTTTGCATAAACCCTGAGGAAATTATTACCAACTAAAGAAGCTCTTATTGTTAAATAAATTCTCCTTGTCAGTCTCTTAGGAAAAACATGAGAGCAGTTTGGAGAATATGCATACTGATGTTAGGGTGTTGAGCATTCATCCTAACTTTTGTTCCCAGGCTGTCTCAAAATTCAACAGAAAACAGACAACAAATTGAATTATAGTTTCTTTCTTGTCTGGGAACATTCTCTAGTATGCTAGTCAAATTTGAGCATTGGTAACTTTTCTTTTAATCAGTTCTGATAAGGTCTTTTTGCTGGTTGCTTTGCAGAATCTACATATTCCAGAGTTTTGTACTTCAGTGTTTTCTCCATTTTATGTCTCTTTGGTCTAGCAACATGGCAACTTTTCTACTTACGACGATTCTTTATTGCCAAGAAGCTCATAGAGTAATTTTTCAAAAGGATTTTAACAATTGATGCCACTTCAAAGTTTACTTCTGTGCAAGGTCATGATATTGTGTGACATTTTGAAAATCTCATTGGCTGGCTGGAAGTGAACAGTTTCTCAGGGGTTATTTCTGGTAAACCCCTAATTATACTCAACTAACTTGAGTAAAGAGTACTGTTTCAAAGTGTGCTAAATGCTTGAACTTTTTTACAACTACTATCTTGGTGTCAGTACCCTTTAAACTTTAATATTCTTGGTGGTTGTACATTTGGTTTTGATCTTTTGTCAGGTTTTGTGTTTAGAAGGAGGTGAAACAGATAGCTAGTGTACCAATTGATTTGATTTAAGCAGTGTTGGCCAACATTAGTAGGCAGTATGAACAGTAAGAACCTGTCATTAACAATTAAACACTGAAGTAAATTTGGAAAATGCTTTTTTGAGAATTAACCATTTATATGGGGCCAATTGCTTCAGAGAAATGTCAATGATCAGAACACAGGCATTCCAAATTAATTTTGCCACTTCCATTAATTAACCCCAACACACCAACTGTGCATGAGAAAAATACTCTCCAGCTGTCTGGAGCAAGTAGATTTCTCTGTTGGGTAACCCTTAAACTCCCTAGATCTGGTATTCAATTCTCCCCTCCAGCTACAACACAGTTCCTTGTAAATAAGTTATGAGAATTTGACGTTACATCGAGATAAATTCCAGCTAATAAGTTTGAGTATTCTCAATACTTGTTTGCTGGATAATGTCTGGGTTTTATAGGGAGAAGTTAAGGAAGACGACAAGTTAAGGGTCAAAAAATAGTATGGATAATACTTGGTGATCAGATATGGTAAATTTGTTGATACATTTATACCTTCTAACATAGTTTCATTGCACTCAAAGAGATATACTCCTGGGCCCAGTTGTTTAAAGGCCAATTAACACTAATCCAAGCTTACATTGTAATCTGGGTTTCTTTGCTCCCATCTTCCAAAGTCTTTTCAGGATAGTTTTATCTATTTAGAAGATCCTTAATCAATTTCTAGGTAAACAGAATTCCTATATACTTATTCTTTTTTTCAAAGCTTCAAATCTGAAATTAGATTTCAAACTAACCCTGGATTATCTGAACTCAGCTTTGAACAACCTAGATCAATGAAGTGCAGTTGATTAAATACCGAGGGAGTACCCTGTTAAATACAAATTTTTATTGACCTTGAAAAGAAACAATATTCTACTAGTTCCAATTTGCCTTTCACAGAATCTACATGAAACAGCAGAATTTTACTGTCTCTCATTAAAGACAATTTGATCAAAATGATCTGTGGTAAATATGATTTGATTGTTCATTAAATAACATTAATCTTGCATAGTAGCCTTTGAATAAGTCAAACATTTCAAAATGCAATGCAAGAACAACTTGGAAAGAGTGGTACTTGACTTTGAATTCTGTTTTCTACAATTTTTGGGAAGACTACTGGAGAGCCAGAGTCAATTTGACCCAGTTTTCCCAACTCACATATAAGCAGACTGAATGTGCATGAAAAGTATGGCTATTTTCTTCTTTTGAAGGGAAAAGAATTCAAAATAATTTTGGTTGAGGAATGGTCTTTGTTGGGCTTTCCCTTTGTCTATCCTCATCAGATGTGTTGGTTAGAAAAACTTGATCTTGTCTCATTGAAACTCCCTGTGCCTTGTTTCACATCTGACAACCACATCCCACCCCCTGGCATATTTTACATTTGACAAACTCAGCCCCCCCCCCCCACCCCTTGCCCCTCTAAAAATTGATAATTTAGTAGGAGATAAATACAGGGTCTCCAAGCTTGATATTTCCTTCACAATCTGGAGCCATCTGAATCCCAAAGAAAGGTGCATTACCATGTCTTGGGTCTCTGTCTTGAGGCAGTCTTGTCCTTGAAAGAAGTCAAAAGTTTACAAGATTCAACCTCTACCAAGACTCCACAGATGTAATCATTACACCCAAAGCAACGAATAAAGGTCTCAGATAAAAATGGAATTTCCAAGTTTACAGAGACTTATCAAATAGTCCCTTTACAGCTGTGGGCTTGGTGGCCAAGCCTTTGAACAGGAGTGAGGCTAAGGGTGACCCTGTTGTGATAGAGACCTGTATCTAGTTAGCATGATAACAAAGAAATTTGCATTTGAAAAGCAGCAACATCTCTATCATAACAAGGTCATCCAAAGCCTGACTCCTGTTCAAAGGCTTGGCCACCAAGCCCACAACTGTAAAAAGGACTATTGGTTTGCTATCTGGATTAAAAGTCCTCTGGGTCATTTGTTGCACAATACTACTCTGATTCCACAAACAGAAAGAAATACGGGTTTCTTGTTGACATTTGTAGAAAAAAACAAACATTGCATTTAAACCCTATTGGTAACAGCTGACAGCAGAAAGTTGAAACATCTTGGAATCCACCAAAATATTAAACACTTCCTTACCAGGAACTGTGCAATGGTAGGTAAAGTGCAATGTAGTAACAAGTTTTACAAGTGTGAAAGAAAGAAAGAAAGAAAACAAAAATTTACATGAAGTTTGAGTCATCTATTTAAATAAGTAATAACAAAATCCTTGCATATATTTTCTGGTTTACCTTCTCAAAGTTGTGAGTGCTTCAAGTCCATTCTTTATGCCAGTTTCAGGATCTATGGTGATCTGGGTACATCTTTGGAATAAAATAAATAACAAGTTAATACATGTAATGTACAAAACTGTATTTCCTTACATATAGGCAACTGCTTATTTAAAATTTTTCCTAAAAGGAGGGGTGCCTGTTTGAAGAAGGGCACTCGATCAAGTGGGACACTCATCAATTTTCAACTGTTTTCTTCAAGAGCATACCAATAACTTCATTATCCTAGAAATTACTGGTCATCAATGACTAGAGAATGGTCTAGCTGTACTTGGGAAGTTTACAGAATTTTTTACCTACTTTTTGTGGAAGTGAGGGACAAGGGGTGGGGGAGGGAGAGCTCTTATTTGAGAGAGGCACTTGTTTCAGGGCTCGACACTAACTCTTCAACTTACTAGCCAAGTGGCTAGTGACATCTTAGATGTTAAGACAATTTCAGTCTGTTTACTAGCCAAACTGACTAGTGGAAATTGAAATCCACTAACCAAAACTGCATTTCTACTAGTCTGTGGCTAGTGGGCTACCATTAGTGTCGAGCCCTGTTGTTTGACTCTATTTCTAGGGGATAGACACTTCAATTCAGGGGAAGGTACTAATAAGAGCATGGGAGCTTCTTCAAGGAAATACCGTAGATGTAAGGGAGACTTGTGACGGTTCCTGGGAAATATGATGGCATATAGCGGTGGTTCCATTTAGAACATTGAACTCCATATCAGTCATTCTGGGCTCAAGCTGAAGTCATGGCCACTGTGCTTCATTTATGACCTGATCCACTTCTTGAAAACTTAATCAAAATAATATTTACCTTCCACAGTCTTTGAGAGTTCTGAACCTAACATCTGCTATCTTTAGAAATTTTTGGTGCCAATGATCCTAATGATGAATAAATAATTTATAGTGAGCCATCATGATGCTCTCAAAGTGCTTTCTAATCTCCAAATTTATAACTGCCACTAAACATTGAACTTATACAGAGATGCATGTAAAGCTGCGATAATTATCTTTTGTAAATCTCCAAGTGGACAAAATAAGTATGAAGTCCAGAGAAGACTGTGAACAGGTAACTCTGTTGTATTACAGTTGCTATAATTATAATAAATCCTGGCCAAGGACATTGCGTTGTGTTCTTAAGCAAGACACTTTACTCTCATGGTGCCTCTCTTCATCTTGGAGAATTAAGTAGGTAACTGTGAATTTAATGTTGGGGGATAACCCTGGGATGGACTAGCATTCCATCCAGTGGGGAGTAGAAATACTCCTAGTTGCTTCATGCCATGTAAACTGGAGTTATGTGCTAGCCCGATGGACCACTTGGCTTGTATGCAGGCTTTATCTGCAATAAATCTGAGACAGAATATTTAAATTCAAGTAACAAACCTCAGCAAAAGGCTCAGTTCCCCCAATGACAATATTAGCACGGAACCTATTCATGCCGATGGGAGATTTCAAAATTCCATTCAGTTCCACAAGTGATGACTCTGTAGTCATGTGATATGCTGCAAAACTTGCATAACCCATCTACCACAAAAGAACAGTCGGTTAAAAATTAAAGAGAGGGAAACTAAATTTGGATCAATGTCATTTTCTGAGCAACTACACACCTACCCCTGCCCCCCCCCCCCCGCATAATCCAACAACACTCAACTGATAACAAGTTAGGGGAGGGGTGGGTGGCACAGTTGTTGTAACATCAATTTGATATAATCTTAAATTATAATTACCGCTAAATGTTTTGGGGTGAAAAAGTTGCTGTGCTGAACCCTCAATGCTGAGACTAAAACCTTAGAAGTTAACCAATAGAAATGTTTACCAAGTCATCAGAAAGGTTATCTTAGGCGCATAGTGCATCCTTGGGGATAATTGGGTGAGCGAGATTGAAGGATGAGGTTCTCAGTTACTCAAAGACCCCCAATTCAATTGCTAAAGTTCAAATTCAAGAGGTTGCATCTAACTCACCACTTCCCCCTCCTCCTTTTCCTGCAAACCTCTTTCCATCCCACCTAATAACTATTATCGCAATGGTGATGTTAAAGGGTCCTGGAAACCAAGTCTAACAAAGTCAAGCTTTTATAAAAAAAGTGAATGATATATAGATATTCTCAAAGTTCTTCATAATTTTATTTCATGAGGCTATATAATCCATAAATACCAGGAAAGTCTTAAATGTACAGCATTTCTCCCTGAATTCTGTGAGTAATATCACACAATAATGAAAATTGATTTGTTCTGAGTGTACCTTGTCTCCTGGTGATGCTAGGTCTCCCCATTTCGTATCTTTTGTGGAATCCCGCAGTTCGTGAATTTGATATATTTTGCAGCCTGGTTTGTTCAGCAAGGTTGAAAACCATAAAGAAGCTTTGTCTCCAACATAACGACTCTTGGACGAGACCCTTGAAACTCTAAAGTAAACCATAAATTAAGGCATTCAGAATCATACTATAATGATGATAATATAATAATAATAATAATTATTATTATTATAATTAAATTAACAATAATATCAATCATCATCATCAGCATCATAATCCATGCAGGGATAAGGTCTGCATGTACAAGGCTGATATCGATCATGTGTCTTCCAGTCTTCTGGAATCTCAGAGACACTGGCGATTTTGAGTGCACAAACAAATCAAAGAAATATGAACCTCTACAAGAATATTGTGCATTGATGATTAAAGTTCAATACTTGAGGTCTTTAAACTCCTTAGTGTCCGGCTGGATAGGAATTCTCAGTGTGTCCATACTCGGCGCATTGAGACAAAGGCTGCCATCTTCAAAATGTGGAACCACCTGAGCTAACACTGGTTTGTCCACTGAAGTAAGGTACTTATCATCTCTGTCAACTACCACCCAGTTCCTAGGAGAGAGAGAGAGCCATATAAGTCGCTTTGTGTTTTCCAAGCCTATACAAGGCCATATTAATTAGTAATCAATCAATAACAACGGTTACGAACGATTGAGATTGAGATTGGAAATTATTAAAAGTGAATGCCGCAGAGTTGTGTGGTTTTCTGATCTCATCGGATTCCGTTTACTTTTTCTTAAAATAAGAATCTTTTGAGTTTGTTTGCGTGGGAGGTATCAGTTTCCCTGAAGCGGTAATTTTTTCGACCGTCGTCGGTCGCTTTTATAAAAGAGCAAGTGGCTATTGAAAAATCCTCATCTCGAAAGAGTCAACATTACAAAAACAAAACAAAACGAAATAAATACGGTAGGCATGACCAATGAATGCATTATACCTGTCAAATTGTATGCCTTCTGTGAGACACACAGCATTTTCCAGCTCAATTCCCGCGCATGATTTGACCGGATAGATGAACAGTCCGGACACATAACCTACTCGCCTAAATTGCTCGATCTTTCTCATTTGCATTTGCCTCCAACGAAAATATGCAAAGGCAAGCAAAGGCAGCGAAACAGGAAGAGTGATCTTCCACAATCGTGAATGAAATGAACCCATGTTGTAATGTTGTCGATAAGGATGATTTCGTCACGTCCGGCAGAAATATTGCAGTTGCGTGACGTTATCGTTACTTCTGTAGAAGAAAAGAAGAATGCTACTTATCAATTTTCAATCAACTATTTATATTTACCGAAACAGGGTCTCGATGCGGTTAACCGTAAAAATAATTCCTGTGACAACAAAAACTGGATCATGTATAATGCAATTCAAGACTTTTTATTGGCTTAGCCATTATGGTATATGAGCCAATGTACCATAATTTAATCTCTGTACATTGTAACATCCGGTTTCTTCTTACAAAATAAAGTCGAGAAAATTTTGTCTATTATATTAAGAGCGCCTCCCGGTTAGCTCTATTGGTTAGAGCGCCGGATTGTATTGTGCGGGAGGTCGAGGGTTCGAGCCCCGGCCGGACCGATACTCATGGTCTTAAAATAAGTCAGGAGAATTTGCTATCTTTCTAAAATCAAAAAATGGATAGATATTCTAGTCTTCTCGGATGAGGACGAATAAACCGTAGGCCCCGTGTCCTGCAGGGTTAAGGGGTAGGAGACGCTAATTTCCCACGCACGAGATCACTGTGTGGTGGATGTCCTCCCCTGGGGTGGGATGGGTGGGAATTGGCCCTTAAAAGCCTCTATGGAGAGCGGTCAAGTAACGTAGGTATGTATGTATGTATGTATGTATGTATGCGTTGTTGTTTTTTTTTGTAATAATAACCGTTAGCTGGCCAAAATTTTAACCATGGCTCTCAGCAAATTAAAATACACACAGTTAAGATACCTAAAGTGCCATTAGCAGTGGAGACAAACAGCTCGACTGTTTTTTAATAAAGAATTTATTTTTTACCTGTCAAGAACAGTGTTTCTCTGAATCCTCCAGTACTTTTTTTCCTTCTTTGTACTGAATAGCATCAAGTGAATTAATGTGCCCCCCTTGACAGTGCATATACCCAACTCAGGCCCTGAAAAAGAAAATTTAGATTTTTGTTTCCTGTAAAGACAGCTTCAGTCGGCGGTATGGGGTGGGGGTGACATGATCCAAACATAAATATTTACATATTTCAGGTTCACGGGAATTGCTAACATGCAAGAAGAAATTAAAAGATTTCTTAGAATAACGTCGCACGTTCACTTTTTATTTCAAGTGTCTCATTCACTTCTTTTTAGTGTCTTTCTTAGTGGGGGAATGTTTTTCTGAACGGTTTATCTGTGAGACTATCAGACCAAACTTTGCCCTCTGTCCATCATAAAACAAAACGAAAGTACCTCCTTAGTAACCAGTTACGTTTCAGACGGGTGACTGAAATCTCGGTAACTGGTTAATACTTCTAAATCAAAGAATTTTAAGCGGAAATCTCAAAATCGAGGCCAGTCCAGTTGACCTTCTCCCTCCCTCCCCCCCCCCCCCTCTCCCGCTTCCCGACAAATTTAAACTCGCCCATGCCCTCCAATCATGTTCCTGATAATCAAAACCCCACCAGCACCTTTCAGTTACTCCCCCCATATTCCTCATTGACTGAGCTTGCGTCTGAATTCGAGGTCGGTACGAGATGGTTCCACAATCCAAATATCTGCTGATTGGTTTGCCTGTTGTGACTTTAGCGGGCATTGCTGTGCTTTGGTGGAAACAGCATGCGAAAAAGCGCTCTTTTAAGGAAGTCGGGAGTGTTACTGGTCTGTTCGTCTACCCGGTGAAATCTTGCAAGGGTATCCGTATGGACAGTGTGAAATGTTTCAAGGAAGGGATGGAGTATGACAGGTGAATTTTAATTTCCTCTTTACCTCAGGCATTTGATCTCAACGCCTTGCGACTCCTCCATTCATTTTCCGGAAATATCAAAGAGGTGCGACTAATTTGATTCAACGCGCCGACAATTAATAATGTCAGGCAGTTTTCCTTCGTCCTTATTCGATCACCCGTGCACACTGCACACAGGACACAAATACCGGCTAGAGACCTTCCAAAACTCTGGATGACTCTTACCCAAGAAAAGTCATCGTATGGGTAGATTAGAGCTTCCTCAGCGTGCTAGGGTTCGACTAGTTTTTTCCAGAGTTTTTAACTCTGCTTTTTCTAAACGTTCGCGGCGGGGGTAATCTACGCTGTGATCCGCTGTGATCGATTTGTTCGAATCGGATGACTAACAACACCGAAAGTAGCCTGAGTATCAGGCGTTTCTGGGAGTGTTTCTGGGGGAAAGGTAAGAGAGAAGCGAGAAAGGAAGAGAGCGAAGGCCTGACACCAGCACTCAGGCTACAGCGAAAGGCAACCTGCAATCAAACAACCGTAGGAGGAAATCATGCGTACAGAAATGGATACACGGAAGATAGAAGTAAATATAGGAGATGACAATGGAAGTATCGAAAAAAATGGCACATGGTAGTTTTGGAAGACAAATATTTTAAAACGCAAATCTTTTCGAAATTTATGTGTAACGATAAAGTAAACCGATGAAATCAAAGATAAAGTCACCTGAAATTTGCGATGCGTCAGTTATATCTCACAAAAAACTACTTGGTTCTTTCGACCTCAAATGTTGCTGCTGCTTATAGTAGCAACGTTTTACTTGTCAATTCATGTCAAAGCGGTTCAAATAAAATATCTTAGTACAGAAAATCGATTTTGAAAAAAGTAATTATAATACTGGCATTGTGCCAATTTTTACACTCCGTGTCTGTTTTGAAATGATTTCACCACAGGGTCGCGCTTCAACATTGCGGTTATTACGTAACTTTCTCTCTCAAACCCACCATTTGCTGTGAAAAGAAAAAGAAAAGAAAAACAAACAGAAAGTAAACCATAGCGGTATTTTAGAATGTTACGAATTGGTGTCCGGTAATGGAACGTGACTTCCAAATAAAGAAAGGCAAGGATTGTACTTGCGTGACACCTCGGCATTATTGCATTACCAAGACGTTGGATGTGGTTACCACTTTTAATACCCGGTCAAGCTGTGGCTGTGAAGATTTCTTGATTGCTTTTAGTCAGTTTTGATTTTTCATGAACTAGATAGCTCACGGCCACGACTTGGCGGAGGACGGGTTCATAGTCACGTTAATTTTTTTTTTCTCTCACAACCATTTTCTCCGAATTATCCCATTAAGCAATAAAAGTAAGTTACAACAAATGTAAAACATCGTATGATTACGTTCAAGTTATCCACTTGCTTAGGATCTGATAAATGATATTAGGAAAGAAAGAAAGAAAGGCAAAAACTCAAAGTTATAGGGATTCCCGTCGTTGGTGACGTATCATGGTTACACCTATAAATTTTGGGAGATTCTATAAAAAGAAGAAAAAAATTACGTAAATCTGTTTGTGTTTTTTTTTTTTTTGTAGTTCTTTCAGTTGTTGTTGTTTGTATTTCTTGTCTCTGCTGTTTTCTTCTGTGTGTTTGTTTAATCATACTGTCGTTCTTACTGTTGCTATGTAGTTTGGTTGAAGTGTTGTCATTTTTCATGGGTAATGTAGCAGGGGATCTTTGAAGTGGCTGGGGGGGGGGGGAAGGAGTTGGGTCAAGAAGAGTCAGAGCCTCTTTATCAAAGTTTTTTCATTTATCTACATTAAATTTTTCTAAGGCACTGGATTGTTCTGGATCCAAAAGGGAACTTTATAACACAGCGTAAAGATCCAAAACTAGCACTGGTTGTTCCTCATTTTGAGGATGGCAGATATCTTTGCCTGAATGCTCCTGGAATGGAAATGTTAAAAATGGAAATACAGCTACCAGTGGATCAAAAGGAATTCAAACGAATAAAGTAAGTGCAAGAAAAATTTTCAGAACCATTCAAAAATGGGCAATCTTACCTAATTTACTTGCATGACAATCTTTTGTCTAAAACTTGTAACTAACCTTTTAATTACAGTAAAATATTTTAAAAAATTGCACAGGATATTTGGAATGGAGGGAGAGGGCCAGTATGTAGGTGACGAAGCCTCTGAGTGGTTTTCTAAGTACATGAACAAACCTGGGTATAAGATGTACAAGTTATCCAGGACTCGCATAATAAGGACACACGATGAATGGAGTGATATTGGAGAGGCTGGAGACCAGGTAAGAGGCCTGAGGGGGGTTGAAGGATTTTGATGGAAGTGTCACAATAATTTATACTGGATCCCCTAGGGCTCTGTAATATGATCCCCCTCCCCACCCTTATTGGCAGTCAATTTTAAATACTCTGTTGATGACTGATCCCTTCTCCATTCCCCTCGAAAAACCATGTGATTCCTCAAAATCCTCTGGCCCACCCCTTATGCAATAAATCATAACTGGTCCCTAATGGAACATGAAAGTATTTTTTTTTTGCTATTTAAACCACAGTAACTGTGGTTACTGCCATCTTTTTGAGATCTGGAATGGTCTAATAATCTGTTATCCAGTTACCATTATACCTTCAAATGCTGCAAGACTAATTGATGTATAATTTTCTGAAACACAAACAAGAAATTGGAATTGTATTTTTTTTTCCTTGAAATTTTTTTGAGCATTTAGCTGTTCAGTGGAATGTAACATAATTATGCTATGTAAATTTTGACAATATATCTCTGCTGGATCAGTTTACTTTTTTCCTAAAATTCACAGGCAACATTTGGGGATTTTGCTCCATACATGATTCTTGCTGAAGCTTGCTTAGCTTCATTGAATCAAGAACTTTCATCACCTTTGGAAATGGAGCGATTCCGGCCTAACATTGTGATCAATGGTTTAAAAGCATTTGAGGAGGTCAGTTTGTCAACAAGCCAATTTTCATTCTTTTTGTAAATGGCTGTGATCATAAAAATATCATGAATGCTTAATTTTTAAATTATTGATGGTGATAATTCTACAAAATTTTCAAAGCATAACTTAATTTGTAATTTTGATCTACCATGTGAAAGCTAAGAAAAAGTTATCATTGGACATGGCTCCTATAATAATTGCTTGCTGACATTTTAATGCAATGTCTAGTTGGTAAACCTGTGATTTAACTTTCTATCATCTTTTTTCAAAACTCAAAATTTTGAAATTTACTCGCAGGACAAATGGGAAGGGGGAAGAAAAATCAAAATTGGTGATGTAGTGTTTCGGTACCTGAACCACTGTGCAAGGTAAGCTTTTCAAGATTTTGTAAGTGCCATATATATATATATATATATTTTAAATTCAAAGGTAATGATCAACAGGTAATGATTTCGAGTACATTGAACATGTATTTGCTGCAAAATTAAAAATGATTGACTTTACAGATCTTGATTGATCAGAACTGTCTTTCTTTAAAAGGTGCAGTCTGCCAATTGTTAATCCAAAAACTGGAGAGAAAAAAGGAGAAGAGCCTTTGAAAACTTTGCGAAGGTAGAAATAAAATTTAAAATCTAGTCCATTCAATGTTAAGTCACGATTTTCTAGAGAAAGAAAGGTGAAAAGAAAAACAAAGATGATAAGTTTTGAGCTTGCTAAAGAAATAGAAAAATGTTTTTCATCTTGCTACAAGTATTGGACAAAGAAAAAAATCTGAGTCCCCCATGAACCTCAGACTTTCAGATTACACACTCTGATGCTCTACTACTGAGCCCCTATGGTGAGCATTAGACCCACTACATAGTTCAGATATGACACTTCTTCTGCATATACTGCTTGGATCAGCAATGTTGATAGCATCATGCTTTGTAAATAGAAAAAGAAAGATGGTAAGTTTTGAACTCGGTAAATAAATAGAGAAAGATGTTCTTTCGACTTGTCATGAGCATGGGACAAAGAAATATAAAAGAAGAAAGGTGATTGACAGAGCACATGTGGGTGACAATTCCTGACAGTTTTTCACCCTTCCTCATGTTACATATTCCAACCAGTACATTGCTTCTAAAAATCAACTAAACCTTGTGGCATATTTAATTTTTTTTTAGAATAAGGCTTCCCGAGGATAGGGATCCACGATATGACAGATCCCCTCTGTTTGGGATCAATGCCGCTCCAGATACGGATGGCATGGGGGTCATATGTCAGGGAGATAGTGTCATGATTTGGTCTTAAGCCATCTTGGAGGATAACATTCCAGTTCTCATTCATATGTTCCATAACAAGTTTAGCTTCCAAAAGAACTGCATAATATGCATTATTTTTTTAAAAGTAAAGACAGTTACTCAGATCTAAAGTTGTATTGATTCTAATGGTTCATTTGGGTGCATGTGCAAATTTGTTTAGTTGTCTGCATTTCCTTGACAGACATTAAAATGAATTGAAAACTGTTCTATCCTGACTGGTGGTAATTTTTGTACTGGAGCAATATTAACCCATTGACCCTTAACTGACTAGCATCTAATTTCTCCTTACAATATCAGCCCTGAATCACACATTAAAGTCACGAGAATAAAGGAAATGATCACCAACTAAAGAAGCTCTTGATTGTTGAACAAATTCTCCTTGTCAGCACCTCAGGAAATGTATAGAGAACAGTATGGAGAATATGCATACTGATGTGTTGGGGTGTAAAGAGTTATAATGATAAAGTATTTGTCAACCACTGTCAGTGATAACTAACTTAATATATTAAACAATTCAAATATAAAACACCAAATGGATGAATTAAAATTCTCTCTGGACAAATAGATCAGTCAGTTTGTTTGAACACTTTCCTTTCCTGAGCTAGCAATTAAAACACTTCAAATGAACATTGGAAGAGCTACAGTAAACGCTGATCAAAGAGTGCATACAAAATGGTGTCAAGGTAGGAGGGGGCTAGGAGCATGCAAAGTAAGGGGATTTTTCTTTTCTCTTTCTCTGTTCACCTGTCTTTGTGAGGTTTTTTCTTTTTTTTTTTTCTTTTTTTCACAGCCTGCCCATTGTTGGTTATTTGCATCAATTTAAAATCAAATTCAATAAAGCAAAATAGCAACAAACAATATTAGTAGATACAATGTTTATTTGTTGGTTAATTGCCACAACTTTACTTCGTGCATAGAGAAGTATTACCAACCTCACTTCATGTTTTTATGAGAAGCTAGACTATTCCACCATACATTTAAGTTATTATTACAAACCCAAACACCATTAGATACGTAACTTTCAACATGTTTGCATAATTAAGCCATCAGATTTAAATAAGAATTGGAACCTCCAGTTTTATTGGTAGCCCTCACCTCCTCCATGGCTAAAATATTAAATAAGAACCTCTCATAATGATTACACCACCCCTTCCCTAGAACAAACATCAGTCAATTAATCTATCAATCAATAAAAAAAAAAAAATAGATATAAAAGTATAGTGTAGATTTTCTTTCCATTTCTTCCAGGGGAAAAATATTGAGCGTATCAGGTGGTTTTCAGTCAGTGAGATGCATATGAAATCTGGAAATGTGACCCAAACAAACAAACAAACAAACAAACAAAAAACAGTTCTGAAAAAAAGAGGTGAAAGAAGACTTATTGTCTGAGTTAATAAATACAACAACATGCTATACCATAAACCTTTCAGCACAGATATGTGTTCCAACTGAAAGATAAAATCAGGTGAAAAGCTTTCAACAATTTTGGCTTACTTAAGAAAAAGGACAGACTTTGTCATACCCCCAAATCTGACACACAATAATGCTACACTTTACCTTAACTTGCAAAATTATACAATAAGTAACCTTATAATTTACCACAATTTATTCTTTATTGAGATTGTACGTGGCAATTATTCTGAAACCATGACAGCATCTCCAATCCTTATAACTCCAACTGCATTGCCCACAGGGGCAACAAGAACTCCAAACAGAGGGGCATTCCCTTGTCTTGGGTCTCTGTCTTCAGGGAGCCTTATTCTGAAAATAAATTAAAAAAGGTGCATTTGTTAGCAAAATGACATGCATTCTCAGGCATCAGCTCATCAAAAAGGAGTTGAGTAAAAAAGTAAACAATCCAAAGCAATGATTTCTTCTTTTTAATTAAGTTTTGTACCCTAACCACAGTATGCAATGCCTGCACTGTTCTCAATACATTTTCTAAGGTGCTGACAAGGAGAATTTGTTTAACAATCAAGAGCTTGTTTTAGTCAGTGGTCATTTCCTTTATTCATGTGACCTTCATGTAAGATTCAGAAGTGGTCCTATAGGTAGAAATTGGCTGCTAGTCACCCTTACAGAATAAAGGGTTAAGAAAGGACATGATAATTCTTGTACACTATATACAACAAAATAAAAATCTTCCAATGCCAAGGTCTCAATCTATTTTCATCTAACAGTAATTCTCCCGATTGTCTACTATACATTTCTCATAATTTTATTGCTGAGAGTTTGGTTTTGGATCAACAATAATCCCCTGGTTGATGTTTTCCTGTCTTCTTATCAATGAAGGTATCTGAACAAATATAACACCTACCCATCCCTCCCCTAACCTATGTTAAGCTTAATAGGGGAGGGGTACGTAGGTGGACAGTTACTTAGATACTTACATTGATCCATTGATATAATAACTGTATTGAAATTGGAGGGAGAAATAATGTCTTGATCACTCTTAGGATTGACAATAGGTTTGAGGAATTTAGTTATAACATATCAATTTATTCTCCTTGTCTCAAAATTAAAAAGGAAAACCTCAGATCTTTAAAATTGACCAGAGAAATTCTAAATGAGTAGCTGGAAAGTATCCAGTTCTCTGATGCCTAGAGGTCATTATTCCCTGCCAGATTGTGGTCACAAGCCATTGTCAAAAAGGGCTCCGTCAAAATAACACTACATCATACTATAACACAACAACCACAAAGTAAAATTTTGCCTTTTGATCAATCAGTTAATAATGAAAATCAATTTTATCTTCAATGGGTTTTCACCGCTTATTACTTGAAGTAAGAATGCATTCATTCTCGTATTGTGGGATAAGGTTTGGAATCTTGCGAAGTGATCTGACAATATGAACTTCTGCCAATTCAATTAATAATAAAAACAATTACCTCCTTAAAGTGGCCAAAGGTTCATCTCCTTCTTTTTCGCCTGTGTCAGGATTCACTGTTGTTAACAGACACCTAAATATAAACAATTTCAGAAAATGGACACTACAAATAGCGAGTAACTTAAAATTGAAAGATGAAAATCCAGCTGCACAAACTTTTCAGCCAGCAGTCAAACTAACTGCAATTTATTATATAATTATAGAATTTAATATGCAACCATTACTACAAAGCAAGTATTAAATAAAATGCTAATTTGGAAAAATGAAGCCTGAAAAATTAGGCTAGCATAATTTATGTGAGCTTATAAGAGGTTCCTCTACTAAAAACATGGCCCTTAAAGGGCATATCTGACAATAAAAGTAAAAGACCTGTATAGATTGGCATACTGCAATGGACCTGCAATGAAATTCTAGGTCTGGCTTCAGATGTGGGCTGAGTTACTTGTTGGCTGATATCATTGCTACAGTGGAACCCAGATACAATGATCCTCAATATAACAATATTCCTAGTACAACGATAAATATGCTATGTCCCAGCAAAAGTTACAGTAAAATGTATGGGACAGAACCCCATCTCGGCATAACGATAACTCGATACAGTGATCTAAATCCACTTGGCTCCAGCGAAGGGCTAATGCTCGAAATATCAGCTTCTGTAATTGTTATGGTGGCCAATTTGCCATTTCAACTTTGTTGATATATCCAAATTATTTTGTTACTCCCACCGACGCAGCCCCAAACAGTTTCTTTCAAAACTATCAGCCTTAATTCCACTGCTCCCTTGGCATATCGTTATATCGGGGTTCCACTGTATCTTGGTTAGAGTTTCTCTCCCAATTCATCCATTTTCTTCCCTTAACCCTAGCCTTTAACTCACAAGATCTGATTGTTAATTCTCCCCTCTAGCTGCTACATGTTTCCTTGCAAGTGTAGTTACGAGAATCAGTTAGATTAAGAACAGCTTGTAACTGATAAGTTTGAGTATTCTCATCACCTGTTTGCTGGATAATGTATGGATATTATAAGGAAAAATTACATGTTAATCTCTACTGAGAAATAAAGAGTTGACAGGGTTTCAATAACTTTTTCCATATATAAGTGGCTGCCAAAAGTGCACTAGGTGGCTTGCCTGTGTCATATCCTGTGTCACTTACATGGAGATGTTACCATTGATAGTACATCTTGTCTTTCCTACATGACGTTGTAGATCCTGGATGGGATTGGCAAAATCCTGCCTAAATCCCACCAATCCCACCTGGGATCCCGGGTGGGATGTGAAAATCTTGCATTTAAGGTGGGATCGCAGGTGGGATCATCTTTTAATCCCAAGCAAGAATGGCAGAATCCCTACCTTGGGTTACGGGATCCTGCCATTCCCACCCGGGATACCGGGTGAGATTGATGGGATCCCACATTTAAGGCGGGATCCCAGGTGGGATAATCTTTGATTCCCAGGCAGGAATGGCAGGATCCCGCCTTGAGTAGTGGGATCCCGCCATTCCCACCCGGGATCCCAGGTGGGATCCCAGATTTCAGGCGGGATCCCAGGTGGGATCATCTTTGATTCCCAGGCAGGAATGGCAGGATCCTGCCTTAGGTGGTGGGATCCCACCATTCCCACCCAGAATCCCGGGTGGGATTGATGGGATCCCACATTTAAGGCGGGATACCAGGTGGGATCATCTTTGATTCCCAGGTGGGAATGGCGGGATCCCGGGTGACTTTTTACCTGGGTTACCACCATATATAAATACGGGAACTTTGCACGTGTGAATGTGATAGTTTATTCTCAGAATATAATAAACAACTCATGGTCTTGAAGTGCTCTGTTGTAAGCTCATATATATATATATATATATATATCGACGGTCCCAACAACCTGCGAAAGGGGTCATAAAGCAAAACCCTACAAGAAAGCCTCCTCACAAGCTAAACAGATGACAAAAGAGGTCTTACGATACAGGCTCAGTAGAGACTGTTGATAACCAGCCTTAATTTAAACCCCTGCCCTGACTAAAACTAACTTGTTTTTTTCAATGTATTTTATGACTGACTTAATTACCTTCCACAGCGTTTCAGGAATCTAAATTCAACATCGCCAACTTTTATTATCTTAGCTGCCCACTTGTCCTATAAAAAAGAGAGAGAAGATAAAACTATGATAATAATAATGGAAGCCTAATCAATTTTAATACAACAGTGTAGAATGGATTGATATAAATTATTTTCATTAGCCGTTCATCCGTTCATCCGTTCAACCTAATCCATTCGAAAATTGTTATTAGCTGTTCCTCCATTCACAGTATCTGTTTCGAACGGCTTGCCTAGCTGTTTGTTACCCGTTCGCTTGCCGTTCCGTTCACTGTTCAATTGGCTACCATTCAGAACGTTTTCGCGTGAGAGGTCACATATATATACTGACCTCATCAAAAGCCCTCATGCCCTCAACCACAACATTAGGACGGAATCTTTCCATTGTCACGGGAGATGAAAGTTCTTCGTTCACCGCTTCTAATGAGGCCTCTGTTGCAATCATGTATGGAGCAAAATCTCCAAATGCTGACTGGATTAAACAACAAATGAGATATAGGAAGAAAAGTTTAGAAAAAAGTCTTAAATTGCTTTTAGTTATAAATGATCCAGCAACATCCTCTGTCACTAAATGATGACTCTTCAGTAGAGTTTAAATATTGTATTTTCACGCTACTGTACATCTTACATGAACTAAAAATGAATGTTTGTGTTGCATAGTTTTGCAATGATTTCAATTATTGGCCTTGCCTTTTTCCTTCTTTGTTCAAAATGTAAGTCTATTAGATGGTTTTGGATTTCTGAGAGAATCGCATCAGTCCAAACCAGTATACCATACCGGTCTATACATAATTTTATGAATAATCCAGGGATATTTCTAATTAAAAGAAACTGTGGGGCTGTATCGTTGGAGTTTATATCAACTGGGGTAATTTTTGTTTCATAAACGGAGTTGACAATGAAAGCTGACCACCATGAAGAGTTTCAAAGCTGACATTTATAGCATTTGCCCTCTGTGATTCACTCTGATGCAGGGCTAACCCTTGAAATGTCAGCTTTGAAACACTTTATGATGGTCAGTTTAAATCATCAGCTCAGTTGGTAAAACCAAAATTTAACCTGGCCTATACCCAGCTTCTCCTTTTTGTTTTATTACATTTACCTTGTCATCTGGTAGAGCAACATCACCCCACTTGTCATCTTCACAAATCACTCTTGGTTTGGAAAGTTTATACATCTTGTATCCAGGTTTATTTAAAAAATTGGAGATCCACTCTGCTGCTTCATCGCCACAATAGAGACCTTCTCCATAAATCCTCCAAACCCTGGAATTTAAAACAAAACAAAAAAAAAATGAATAAATATAAGGGCACAAAAAGAAATATGAAATCATATTAAACCCACTTTTCTACTATATATTTTCCAAACTAAGGAGAATCTGCAAAATCCACTAAAATTAAAATGTACTAAATTCTCATGGAAAACCCCATGTAACTTTTCAAAGTTTTAAAAAAATTACTAAAACAAACTAAAACTTAAAAAAAAAAAAAAAAATAGTAGACAGGTTTGTATACAATACAAACAAATTCTTTCCTTGATTAAATTGCATACTTGCATAAGCTGAATTACACACAGGGTTGTCATCAAAAACTTGTAGGCAATTGAAACCCACCAGCTGTCAGACCATTTTGTGCTGGTTACTTCGTGAATTATGGTGAAAGACAGAATATGAGTAAAAAAACTTTTCGAAAATAGGTCCCAGTATATATATACATGTTGCAGGTAAAAATTAAATTCAGGTAAAAAAATTTTAACCTAGGTTGAATTTCAATTTCCTTTGTCTCCGAGCCCTATTTATTCACAATTAGGGCTTGGAGACAAAGAGAATTGAAATTCAACCTTGGTTAAATTTTTTTTACCTGCAACATATACACTAGGGGAGCTTGCCCCCAGACCACCTTTGAAGGGCATGTTCCAGGGCAACACACTATGCTTGCATAGATCATAAACCCACTACATTTTTCTTATGAAAGCCCTGTACACAAGAACCATGTTTTACTTTATCTTCTTGTATTCCTGTTTATCTGCAGGTACTTGTAATTCTATGTCCATTTTCAAGGTTTCCATTCCAGGGGCATCAAGACAAAGATATTTTCCATCTTCAAAGCGAGGAACAATCAGGGCTAGCTTTGGATCTTTACGCTGGGATACGAAGGTATCATTGGCATCCACTAGAATCCAACGCCTGTTGAAAATAATGTCAATTTGTAAAAATTTACGCCAGATCTGAATCCTCTAGCCTTAAGTTAAGGCCCCAAACCAAAACCCTCCCTGACAAGCTGATGCTTTTGCCTGCCTAAATCTTACTCTTGTGAAACAAACCAACTTTATAACACTGATGATGAAATAAGATTGGTCAATTATCTTTAGAAGGCAAAGTCATGGAAATTAAGGGCAGTGTGGTTCAAATTGTTTTCAATATTTCAACCTTTCATACTCTTGAATCTGTATAAATATTGTCATACTGTTCTCTACGTATTTCCAATGGTACATTCAAAAAGTGAATTTGTTTTGACAAGTGTCTTTGATAGTCATCATTTCCTTCATTCTCATGGCCTTGATGTTGGATTTAGCAGTGACAATGCTAGGAGAAACTAGAATCTAGAATCTGTCGCTCTTTTCTCGCAGAAAAAGTGTACTTCTTATAAATTGACAGAAGCATTTGAATGTCAATATGGATTCTGGGGAGACATTAATGCTCCCTAACAAATCATTTTCATTAACTCCAAACTTTACTAATTCATCAGGAAGTTGAAATGCAGTGCATTGTGTATTTGCAATTTCAATTCCTTTTTTTGCCAGTTTGTGCAGTTTATAGCAATTAGGTATAGTTTAGGTAGTTTTGTGGTTTTGGATCTCTGTTAAGCTCTTTGTGAGGTAAAAACAATAATTCAATCTTATGTTATGCAGGCCTTAACCCATGCTCTTCATCTGATGCATGTAATACCCATACTTCAACACAAGCTTAACTGTGACAAGTCATACGAAAATACGAGGGGGGGGGAGAGGTTTTTCACACGTACAGCATTAAGTGTTTTTACTTCATGACCAGTAAAAATACCAAACTAGAACCCTGTGAGCAGTGAATTTCTTTTTTTTTTTTTGCCATATGTAAACCTTCAAGTTGTTTGTCCGATTTTTCGTGATGCGTTCTTTCTACTTTTTGATGTGCGTGAGACGTGTGCAAGGCTCCCCCTTTAACCCTCTTTTAATGACCTTTGGTATGGCGGGTTAAATTAGCACGACTTTATTTACTTAGCTCTCATCTTTACCAAAAATACTTTTTTAGAGGCGTTCGATCGTTGAACGCTGAAAACTGTCGGGGAAAACCAAGTTATCAGAATCGATTTATCGCCTTCTTTTAGTAGTGGAGTAAGGAGTATAGCTAGTAATTTGCTCTAGTTCATGAGGCTACCAAATCGCCCTCCGATTCTGGCAGCTACATGCATACAGACTAAAAAGGAGCCTTTCCCCAGCAATTTCAATGCATTTTCGTTTACTGCCTCATGCTTAAAACAAGTTGATGGTAAAATCTCTCCAGTCTAACCTGTCGTACTCCATTCCTTCTTTGAAACACTTCACATCATCCACAGGAATTCCTTTGCAAGATTTCACGGGATAAATGATCAGGCTACAAACCCGCCCCACTTCTTGATAACGCCGTCTTTTCTCCTTACTCTGCCACCATAATGCAGCAAAACTCACCAAAACGACGGCGGGTAAGGCCATCAGCAGACATTTTGAGTACGAAATCGGCGCCATTTTTTCAGGATTTCGACTGACTTTGTAACCGAACCTTTGCCAGCCCAACCACCGAACTCGCCCCTTTCCGCACCCCGCCCCGCACAAAAAAGGCACTGCGGAGGGCTGGGAGAGGTTCGAAGACTGGATTCGAGAAAACGGCAGAAAAAATCGAACCAAGGCGTTCAAGATTTCAAATCCGAGAAAGAGGAGTGTGAGATAGGGTGGAGGGGGAGTAAAAAGTGGGAAATGCCGAAGGGAAGGGGGGAAGATGACAGGTGAGGGTTAGTAGAGGGTAGAAGGTAGAAAGCAAATGAAAAGTAGGCTAAGATGAGGGTAAGTAGGCTAAGATTACCGGAGGGGTGGGAGAGTAGAGGGGTGGGTTAACAGGGAAATTTATGTTACAGCATCATAGATGCAAATGCATTTCAATAATAAGTATTTCAATCTTTATTCTGCTACAAAGAGCTGTGTATTTTTGATGGTGTATGCCATGGTATTTTAAAATTTCCATATTGAGTCTACACTACAATGTAATTGATACTGTGATTACATCTAAACTCATAAAAGTGTTTTGTAAACACCAACTCTCTCTATAAGTATATTGACAATAACACCTAACTATAGTATTGAGAAGTTAATAAATAAAAGCAGGCCTTGCCAGCTCAGCTGGCAGTCTTTTTATTGACATGAAGCAGTTCTAAGGTCAATGTTTAGATATCAAGGCGCAGCTGAGTGAGTTAGCAACAAATTTTGACCACTGCAATGATGAATATCATTTTGATGAGAGTACAGACCATGCTAAACCACTGTCAATTTGTTTTTTTACCACAATAGAGACATCAAATGTCGAATGTCTGTACTCTGATTGCCAACAGGTAAGGGCCCATCAGATTTCAACATTACAACCAATTATGGTGAAAATATCATATTATGATCCTTGCAGGTAATTAAATCATGTTTTTACCAGTGGATGGATGAGATAACAAATTGTGACAAATTGGTCTTCACATGCCACTGCAGAGAAAGAAGTCTGAAGAAGTTCAAGCTTCCACAGAGAATAACCCTTTGCCTCCCTCATACAAGTAGGGTGCTACTACCACCTGAGCTTTTGTACAGAGCCACATGTTGAGAGCATGGCACATTTAAGTGAGTTCTGTGATCACCAGAAGAATCTAATCACCAAATAGTAAACATGAAATATAATTATTCTTGCATTATATTACCACAAACTATTTTCTAAATTAGCATTAAGGGAACTAGGCTGTCAGTGCCTCTTAATTTTCCAGTCATGTAGAGACCATCACCCGGTCTCCCAATTTTACAACCCCCATCTTATCTCCATCAAGAGCAAACTGTACTCCAAAAAGAGGAGCTCTTCCCTGCCTTGGATCTCTGTCCTCAGGGAGCCTTATCCTGTGAAAAGTCAAAGATCATTAATTACTGATAGTTGTCCCTCTTCTGATCCACACACATAACACTTTTCTGCAATTGCTAAAATTGCCACTTGTCTGCAAGGATTGTGGCTTTATCAGAAACTTAACACTGTCTCAGTAGTAGTAGTCTAAGTTGTACCTAAGAAAGCTGCCATCAATATTTAATTATTATGCGATCAGTCCATGGCTGATGACCTCCACCTGAAAAGGTCTTTTTTTTTTGCAATATGAAATTGACCTGGTAAAACCAACCTCGTTCCCAGGTCTCTCATCTTCCCCCTCCCTGGAGCGAGAGAGGAGAGACCTTGGAGCAAGAGAGGAGAGACCCTCTTGCTCCAGGGGGTAGGAGGATGAGAGACCCTTTGAACAAGGTTGCTGGTGAAACAAGCCATTTCAAAAATCAACTTAGGAAAAAAACTCATTTTTCCCAACTGTAACCACTAAGTATTTTTCCAATGCATCTAAAAGAAACTTACCTATAAATACAATATTAAACACATTTCTAAGTGACTGAAATTTTCACTGACATTTTCTAACCATAGTGATTCATAATACTTGTGTAACAGCAGTCCAAAAAATACTGAGGAATAACATTAAAATAATACATGTACATGTATTAACAAGTAAGATATTACCTTTGCAGAGTAGCCAGAGGTTCATCTCCTTCCTTTTCTCCTGTTGCAGGGTTTATGGTTGTCAATGAACACCTTGGAAAATACAGTAAACACCCGCATAATTTATAAGAACACATGATTTTGGAGGCCAGGTTGATCAGGTTCTTATTTAGCGGGTGCTTAGTGAAAAATCAGCCTGAAGGTGTTCTTAAATTGTTCTTCAATTTTGTTGTTGAAATTCATG
Organism: Stylophora pistillata; assembly: GCF_964205215.1. Classification (NCBI taxonomy): domain Eukaryota; kingdom Metazoa; phylum Cnidaria; class Anthozoa; order Scleractinia; family Pocilloporidae; genus Stylophora; species Stylophora pistillata. The sequence goes on from NC_142524.1 coordinate 24,949,579, forward strand.
CGCATTTGAGCATATCCACATGGAGTTTGCGCACCACAAATGCTGTATTATTATTACTATTATTAATTCAGAACTGTAACAATGCAAAAAAATTGCTTGAGATTAAATTAGCATATTTAATGGCAAAGAAAATTAATAAATATCGTGACATTATTGTAGCAATTACCCTGCAAAAGAAAATCAGCCTTATTACTAGTTAACTAGTAAACAAAACAAGAAAATACATCTAACATGAAGGGCATGTTAATGTCTTACCCATTTTATAAGAACAATTTATATTTCCAGGCTGATTTTGTTCTTATAAATATGGTGCTTTATTTGCAAAATTTCTGTTCTTAATCCATGTGTTCTTATATGCGTGTGTTTACTGTAATCATATATTTTTTTTTCTTTTTCAGAGTTAAACCAAATCAGTGAGCTGTAGAAATATAGGGTTACATAAGACTGAAACTCTCAGAATCTCCTGACCAGGAGTTTATGGATTAACCCTCAACTCCCTGAAGAGATTAACATGTAGCTTCTCCCTATAATATCCATACACTATCCAGCAAACAGGTAATGAGAATACCCACACTTATCAGACAGAAACTTTTATCCTTAAATCAATGTAGCACCAAATTCTCCTAACAAATTACAATGGAATGTGTAGCAGCCTGAGGGGAGAATTCAAAATTAGATCTTGGGTGTTAAATGATTGAAACAACTTCTTTGACACATCACTTGTAAACTCACCTTCCACAGTTCTTCAGAAATCTGAACTCCACGTCCCCTATCTTAATTATCTTTTTTGACCACTTATCCTGTGGAAAGAAAGAGAGTCTGTCCGTGGCTTACTTTTTAATACATTTACCATGTTCACTCAATTAAGCACCCAACCTTGTATAAGTGCACGTGTACATTGAATAAGTGCCCACCCTATTGGTTGGGAAATTTAAGAAGCACCCAGCCTGAAATAAGTACCACCCCCACCTTTTCTCCCTCTCTACCCTCTGCCCCCCTTAAAAACAAAAAAAAAAACAAAACAAAACAAAACAAAAAAAGAAGAGTAACTGAAGTGCATGAGGGGATTATTGTTCCTTTTCTTGTTTACAATCACAAAATTCACTGTCCATAGTACATCTTTAAGTTCTTTTTATTATACTATTCATTGTTTTTTTGCAAAATAAAGTCACTACTTGTTCAGGGATTTCATTAACTTCGGAAGAAGGTGTATATTAGGACATAGGTAGGTAGAAGACGGTAATCGAGGCAGATTTTTCACCAGACTTTCTCTTCTGTCCATTCAACACGGCGCACAGCAAACCGATCGTGTTATTGATTGAATTGTTAGAACTTGTTACAAAAATCACCTAACAACCAAAAAGGAGACAAAATAAAAAAAAAAAAGACACCTTTATGGATGACTGCCTTTACAATTATATTGAACATTTCCCAAAGAACACACAAAAACCAGTGGGGTGGAATGGCCATAGTAGCCGGCTCCATTGTGGAGAGTAGCTGCCAGAATTCGCCGGTTGCTGGCTTTTAATGAAATCCCTGCTTGTTGAAAATGGTGTGCACAAGTTTTATAAGCACCCACCTAAAATACACACCCACTCTTGAGGTCTATAAATTTAACAAGCACCCAGAAGAGTACTTAATCAAATAAATATGGTAGTTAGCATTTTATTTAATTACCCTTACAAGAAATATGAGCAGGAATACAGACCTCATCATATGCCTTCAGACCACCAACCACAACATTTGGACGGAATCTTTCCATAGTAACTGGTGATGGAAGTTCTCCATTCAAAGCCACCAAAGATTGTTCAGATGTAATCATGTAAGGAGAAAAATTTCCAAATGACGCCTTGGTTAAAAAAAAAGGAGGAGAAAACAAAATAAGGCCTGGAATAAATCACCAAACTTCTCACCATTCCAAAATTCTTTCATGTTTGCATAAAATAATTAGATAAAAATGATTGAGGGGATAAAAGTTTAATTTCTTCCACACACACTGATCCAATACCCTGACTGAGCTCTCCGGATGACATAATTCCATAATGGATATAAGTCAAACCAAAACAACATTCTGCTCTTAAGTCTTATTGCCTTGTGACCTTCAAAGCTTACTAATAAACTTTATTCTGACTGGTAGTTCTGTAGCTTGAAGTGGCAAGGAGTATTGTTACCATTTCCTTCACATCAACAGGATAACCCGTGCTATAATTCAGTCCATCCCAGTGTGCCCAAGAGTTTGTTAGTACCATTTATTACACGACTCGGGCAGTCAGAGGGCCAATAACTAAAATCAACCAATCAAAATGATCTATTGCCAGTCAATATTCTCTCAGTATTGGACCGGGCACTGTCCCGAATGGTCCCGCACTTGTGTCCCTTTGAACTTCAGTCGTATAATAAATCTCTCATTAACCAAGTTTGCTCGGGACCGTACTGGAAGAATATCGGTGCTCGGTCCGTACTGTCAAGACCTCGGGCCATTATTCTCCGAGTATGGCCCTAGCGCTTGGTTAATAAGATATAAAATTATATATTTACTTACACCCTTGGATGGATAGACAAGAGTAACATGTCTTGCTCTTAGCAAAGAGCATAATTATCATAATAACTGTACTGGGGCTATTATTGACCTCTCAAACTCAATTCCAGTGCACTAGCCACTGAAGAACATAGAAGAAGAATATGCTAAAATAATGAAGAGCCTACTTCAGACTATAAAGGTTTTTAGCTAGAGAATTCTGACTCTAGAGACTACCAGGTTTTAAATCAAGGGTTTGACACATCACATAATTTTAATATTACCTTGTCATCTGGCAAAGCGACATCACCCCACTTTTTATCCTCACAGATTAATTTAGGCCATGAGAGTTTATACAGCTTGCATCCAGGTCTCTTCAAATAATTTGAGAACCATTCCGCAGCTTCATCTCCAACATACTGACCTTCTCCGTAAACCCTGTACACCCTGAAAAAATACAGAAATGCCTCTCAGTATAAAGGATGGCTCTTATACAACCTACAAGGACACCATATTTGGGCCTCTTCTAACAGGGTAATTAGTATACATTATCTGCCAACCTCTGGGAACCTGAAATCTGGAGAGACAATCAATTTTTGGACCATGTCCCTTTTCTCAGTCTCTAGTTTTTATTCTTGATTACTCCATGCCAGTTTCCGCCCCCCCCCCCCAAAAAAAAAAAAAAAAAAAAACATTTTTTCATACTCAGTCCAAAAACAAACAAAATGTCAGAATTATAAATTTATCAACAGTGCAATCCTTGGTTGGTCTCTGTTAGTGTTAACTGGTTTTGAGAACAAAGAAGCATTTGTGCTAATAACTGTGATGACCATCCTATTATTTACCATAGTAATGACATTCAACTTAAGCTACAAGATGGCCTATAAGGACATGCCAGATAACTTACAGTATCCTCTTCAACTCCTGCTTATCTTCTGATAACTCTGCGTCCAGTTTCAAGGTTTTCATTCCAGGGGCATCAAGGCAGAGATATTTCCCATCCTCAAAATGAGGAACAACCAAAGCTAGCTTTGGATCTACGCACTGAGAAATAAAAGTATCATTCTTATCCACAAGAATCCAACGCCTGCCAAAAAAAACAATGATATTAAATCAATGTATGTGACAGTCACAGTCAAATGACATCCATCACCGTTGATCATAAGGATGTGTCCTCAGAGCTAGGGAAGAAAAGGGGAACCAGGGTAAATGGGTAGTCAAGAAAAAATATCAACCCATTTGATAGCCTAACTCTATATCATGAGACAAACTACAAAACATTTCGTTCAATCTACAAAGCCATGATGAACAACAACACTTTCTATAATCATAGAAAAGGTGCTTCACAAAAAAACAATATGTAATATGATATCGTGCAGTGGCACCATTTGGGGTGGGGTGGGGAGTAGGATTCCCATGCAACTTTTAAGTAAGAGCATATACCATTGCTCTGCTTCTTCAGCTACGTCTCTGTGGAAGTATGTCCCAAACACCCGAAAGATGCCACGATTTTTGACCTGCGTTTAAGACCCGCCAATTTTTTCGATCCCCCCCGGCCGGAATGACCATATGCAAATATCACTTGGTGTGCATGTATGGCACCTTAATTTCTTTGGCTAAATTCAGAAAAAGAAAAAACAAAAGGCGAAAAAAAGATCAACCATGATAGTCACCAAGCTGATAAGGTCTTTTTCTCCTTGAAATATTCCACATACTTGTAACTTCTGGAAAGACGTGCCAAACTCACGCGAACACATAAACACACACAACCCAAACCCTAACCTAGTTCTGGGCTCCTCTATTCCTTGTGAGCTGTTTCAATGCTCGTTTCGATTATTTTTATTCAAACGTTTCCGTTTCTTTGGCTATTTTTTCTTTTTGTCTTATCTTTGGACAAAAGCTAGGCCATGTTTACCTATCATATTCCATTCCTTCTTTGAAGCACTTCGCATTATCTACGCGAATTCCTTTGCAAGATTTCACCGGATAAATGATCAGGCTAGAAACACGACCCACTTCTGTGTAAGACCTTTCTCTCTCTTTCCGTTGCCACCATAATGCTGCAATACCCGCCAAGGCCACCACAGGTACAGAGATCAACAAATACTTAGAGAAAGCCGCCATTTTTTCATTTCTGACTTTCAGCTTAGTAACCAAGCCTAATTTCCCAAAACAATCATGGCGTCGGACGTGTCTCTAGAACCAGAAGCAAAGAAAGCGAGATTGAATAATACGTCTGAAGAATTACTTGGTAAGAACTCCTAACAAGGAAAATCAGAAATATATCCCCTTTTATTTTACACTGATTGGTTTCTATTTTGATCTCTTAAGAAAAGATCAAAGAAGAAGCAACATTTCCTCGACCTGTTCTTGCAGACGAGTACACGCGCGATTTTGAAACAGGTATGAAGCGAAACTGCTCTCAATTCTGTGCTTCATTGGCTTTATTAACTAAACTCATGCATTTTGAATTTTCAGTGCAAGTTTACGCAGCTGATGTAAAGGACAAAACACAAACATCGCAACTGATTAGGTAAAAAAAAAATTATAGTGATAAAAAACATGAGTGCCCGGTTTGCGTACTGAATTTTCGATTTCTTGCGACTTTTCTCTACTGTTTCATGTTTCAGAGTTTTAAATGAGATTTTGCCTTTAAAGGAGTTGAGGCATTTAAGACGAGTGCGTTGCTGCAAAATCAATGACGACGGTAAGTAATGACTCGGTAATGTAGCGCCTGTAAAATTCCACTCACTTTAAAATATAATTAAATTAAGATTTCAAATTGATTTTGATTTTTTATCACTCAAAATGTTTCCTACGCTTGTGAAAATTACCGAAAGAGTCATTGATAAAAAAACGGCCGTATTGATTCTATGTGGGAAATACACCATGTACGCGGTAGGTATTTATACTATAAATTTCCTCCTGTACAGTATGTGATCTCCCATATGGTCTAGCGGTTAGGATTCCTGGTTTTCACCCAGGCGGCCCGGGTTCGACTCCCGGTATGGGAACACGATTTCCTTTTCTTTTTTTTTTCTTCGTTTCACTTCCAGTGATACTCTCACGTTTATATAGTTCTTCTATTCTATATATCCATTATTATTATTTTTAATTTTATAATGACGGTTACGTTTTTTAATAAATGTTTTGTCTAATTTCAGAATCACTTCTTCAAATAATCTTATGTGTAAGGAGTGAAAAAGAGGCAGACAATTCATTTACTCAACTTATAGAACAAAATAAAACAGCAGCAAAATCTCTAGGACGACCCTTTGTGGTTGATGTGGCAAAACATCCTCCTTTGACTAGAGAACAGTTTAACCAAGCATCTATTTTCTGGCCAGTCAATTTTCATGAGGACAAATAGTAAGTTAAAATTACAGAATGACTCTTCAATACCACCAGGGAATACATTTTGAAGCAAAATATGTCTATATTGTAGAATTGTACATTTGTGATTGAGTTTATTTGGTAATTTTTAAGTTACATAATTTAAGACCATGCAAGTTTACTATCTTTGAGTTTGTTGATAACCCTTTACACCTGGAAACACTATGCATATTCTCCATGCTGTTCTATACATACAAAGAGAACATTTTTTAACAATCAAGGGCTTCTTTAGATGTGATCATGTCCTTCATTTTCTTGACCGTTATGTATAATTCAGCAGTGATTAGGGAATATATTAATTGTGTACTGTAAATCCTCAAGCAAGGCCCCTGGGGGGGGGGGGGGGAGGGGGGCTTATTTATTTCAGGTATGTTGAGGGAATGGCTTATTTAAGGGGGAGGGGGGGGCTTATTTATTTAACCCAATGTTAATTACCAGGATACGATAAATTATGATGTACTGTATTTATTCAAAAATTGTTCTCATTTTACATTTTTTCATTTACCAAATTGGCAGAGTCAAAATCCTCCTTAAAGTCTGGTGAGTTGTATGATTAAATTACATTACTTGAACGTATTAATCATACTTACTGACACGGAGTGTTATTTTGAATTTTTTTAGGGGGAGGGGTGGGGGGGCTTAACAAATTTGATCCCAAGAGGGAGACCTATTAGAGGAGGTGGCTTATTAGAGGGGAGCTTAATAGAGGATTTACGGTATGAGGCACTCTTAGTGTACAGCTTTGGGTTAGGAAAATATCTCCATATAAACTGCATGTAGCACTCTAATCTCTTCATTTAACCAGAAAATTTTTTTGTAGTGTTTCAAGGGTATTAAGAGGGGAACTATTTGACAAAGATGAAGTGTCGTTGATTGAAAAGTTCATGAGAATGGCAATAGCAGAAGCAAAGAACATGAGATCTAGAAAGGTAGGATGATGAAAGTAAAGATTTCCTTCCATTACATTTAATATGTCAATAGCTCAGCATAGAGTCAATGGATTTGTTCACCTACCACAGGGGTGTAGCCAGCTTATAGTCCTGTAGGCCCAGGCCTACAATTTTTTTCTGCCTGCTCAACTTTTATAATACAAGTTACAAATTCTGCAACAAAAATTGAACTTTCTTAGGGTACTGTGAGGCCTATAACAATAAAAAAGCTGGCTTCTCCCCAGCCTTCCCATCTTACATTCAGTTTCCTGTTCACATACCCACTCATTCTAGAAATTATATTTTTTGTGCTCATGGGGTTTGTGAATTTCAGAGAAATTCTGAAACATTGGCTAGTATTAGAGTGGAAATGTGTAAGCTTTCCATTTTATTATCTCCTAAAAAAAATAAAAACTGTGCATCTTTTTATTTGCAGTTTCCCATTGGAGCTGTGATTGTTGATCCACAGAAGAACCACCCCATAGCTGCGTGTCATGACTTAAGATGTGCAGGACACCCACTCCAACATGCTGTCATGGTGTGCCTGGATCTAGTAGCACATAGTCAGTCATCAGGTGCCTGGAAGCTTAACTGCCAAGAGGTGAATGGAGCATGGGCATTGAAAGACAAAGGTTCACAGTCACAGCAAAGAGCTTGTTGTTGTGGCAGATTTTATTCCAAAGACTGCAGCTCAGTGAAGAAAGAGTCATTTGATGAAAGATTTACTCATTGTAGGGAGCCATGCAATTTGCTAAAAGATACTGACAACAAATGCAAGTCAATGCCTTATCTTTGCACTGGATATGATCTCTATGTCACAAGGGAACCTTGTTCTATGTAAGTATCTTTAACACTTTTAAGTAATATTTATTTCCATAAGGTCGTAGTAGTAGCAAGTAGGATAAATATTGTAAGAAATATACAACATTTTGTAGAAATATACAACTAAAAAAAGTTGTATATTTCTAAAAAGTTGTATTATTTTTTAAGAAATATACAACTAAAAAAAGTTGTATATTTCTTACAACATTTTTTCATAGAAAGTCAAATACAAATCATAGTAGAGGACTCGAAGTTTATCTTTGTATCTCTCTTTTGTGAAATACATTACCGTAAAATGAATATCATACACCTTATTCCAAAATGGCTGCCGCCTGGCAAAAAATGTGGTGAGTTGCGAGTTGATGGTGAATTTTTTTTATTAATTAAGAGCCAAAAAAATACATTGCTTGATATTATATTGTCTAAAACAACCTATTTCAGGTATACTAATTGTACTTAAAGCACACCTTGTTGCATGAACTTGGGAATTTTGTGAAAATTTAGTGGCATAGAATTGTGAGTTATTTGACTCTGACTGTCATGAGTGACCAACAGAGAATTTCTCCTTACAATATCAATACAATATCAAGCAGACAAGTGACGAGAATAAAGAAAAATATCAGTTAGGGGATTATTAGTTGATCCAATACTAAATTCTCTGACCAAAATTTACAAGAATATGGCAGAGAATATGAAAAATTTCCAATGGGATCGTGGGAGTTAGTCGGTTAAACTTAGATGTTTCTGTTTCTGTCTTGTTATTCAAGCCACAATTTCTTAGAATCATTTTTTTTTATTTCCCTCTAAGGTGTGCAATGGCTTTGGTGCACTCAAGAATCAGACGAGTTTTCTATGGCTGTAGTGACAATATAACTGGTGCTTTAGGCAGTAGATATAAGATTCATACTCAAACTGGACTTAACCATCATTATGAGGTGTTCTGTGGTGTGCTGGAAGATGACTGTAGAACTTTGTTTGAGAGAACTCCTTAATACAAAATTAGTCAAGTGCAAGTGACAGAAGCTCTAATCGTGCAACTCCTAAAGAAATCAAGGTAAAAAATTGCCTTAACATTTTCTGCTCCATGAATAAAGGGGGAAAGTTTCTAAAGAAACTGTAGTGCTGTGTCGGTGGGGGTAACAAGGTAATTTGGTTACACAACTAAGTTGAAATTTTAAATTGGCCACCGTAAAGAGTTAAAAAGCTGATGTTTGGAGCATTAGCCCCTCATCAGGGTGATTTTTTAATTGTAACATTTTTTTAATTATAACATATCATTCGCTCTAATGAAGGGCTAACGCTCAAAACGTCAGCTTCTTAACTCTTTACAGTGGCCAATTGACAATTTCAACTTTGTTGATATAACCAAATTTTCTGCACTATGTTGAGTTTGAAGAAAGTTATCACTTCCATGATGTTATCTGCCCTCAGCCCATTAACAAATAGTCTTGCAGTGAGATTAACATTTTAAATTTTACAGTACATGTCGCCTGCACAAGAGACTGCTCTTTTCTTTATATTTCCTTTTTAATCTATTTCCAAGAAATGAGTTTTTTTTTTAATTATAACATATCAAATAAACGATTCCTCGAGCAGGAAAGCAGTGTAAAATTATGAAGGTGATGTTGTACAAATAAGATTATGTTGTATTAAATTGTCAAAATTGAACTAAGAATTTATTGTCTAGTAGAAATACTATTGAAAAGTGTCCTATTCTCTGTGTATGATAAGTTTTTAAAAAGAAGTAGGAAGAAGTAGAAAAAATCCATACTCCTCGGACATCTTGCTGCTAAACAAATAGGGTACCTGGCCTATATTCGCAGCTTTAAATACTTTCGAGTATGAATTATTGATTATGTCAATATCGGACAAAGGCCATTGAATGGAATTGGAAATAATGTGACGTCATGCATTCCGTGTCTCCACGACGTTACACAGCAGTTTATCGGGCAGTGTAAGATAATTTGCCCAGTACAAGGCTCTTAATCTTCTTGTAAACGATTCAAGAGATATTGTAAAGAGTCTCAGTCACTTAGTGAACTTGTGGGGTATTATCAAGCGCCTTTTTGGGGTGAAACTTTTTTATATTTTCAACGAAAATATGTACAAGAACTACGCGTTGGCCATTTTAGCGGCAATGACCGTTGTGATATCTCTGTGGATGTCGCACACGAGCGCTGTTCCTTTGAATGGAACCGAAGTTGCAGGGAATTCTTCATCTTTGAACACGACGTCTAGAAACAGTAACTCTTCACTGCAGAATTCAACAGCTGCCAACTCGACGACTACGTGTAATGCCACAATCTCCAACTGCACGACGCAGAATTCTACTGTGCAGGGCAACGGAACTGTGGTTCATGTCCAAGTTAATTTGACAAATATCTGCGAGTCAAATAGAACAAAAAGTCTCCTTATATGCAACGGCACCGCGTTAAATCTCACAAAACACTGCGAGGTTGCTAAAACTGGTAACTTATCGTTTGTCTGCAGAAATGGAAGTGTCATAAATAGTTCCTCTATCGCTACATCAAACAACACAATTAATTCTGGAAATCGCACAATCGAAAATGCAACTTATTCGGTTAACGCAACAGCAGCGACGCCATCAATTCAGTCTCCAAATGCGACTGTAACAAATGCATCGCTGGTTAATGGCACCTCTTCGCAAAATGCTACAGAAGGGAGTGCAATCACAAATTCAAGCTCGATCTCTGTTAATGCTTCCACAAATGCTACCGTTGCTACACCGTCAACAACAAACGCAACTGAATCTCCGACAACCAAGGTACAAGAAGGAAACGAAATATCGAGTACAGCGACTCAGCAATCCACAACGAAATCAACAACTACCACAACTACAGTGCAGTCCACCACTCCGAGTACTACAACGGAAGAGACAACTACCGAAAAATCCACTACTCCAAGTACCACAGCGAAAGAGACAACTACCGTCAAATCAACCACTCCAAGTACTACAGCTAAAGAGACAACGACGGAGAAATCGCCAGCATCTGTCACCACTCAGGAAGCCTCTTCTTCAAGCGCGAAGGAAACTACAACAAAAGAGAAGACGACTCAGACCACCACAACGAAGGAAACAGTGAAGACAGTCCAGACCACCACAACAACACAAGAATCCTTGCAGAAAAAAACTTCTACGAAAGATGATCAAACACATTCTCGTGAGTTTTTAATTTTCTTTTTAATTGTGGGGTTGTTAATTAAAAGAGAAACGTTTCAAGAACCAGATCTTTCAAAATTTACGATAAAAAAAAATAATTCCCAAAGTAACTGCTGTCAAATATAGTTGATGGTTAAAATTTAGGTTTAGAATATTGAAGTTTGTTTGACAGCTTGTTAGACACCTGCAACTCATTTTGCATTTACAAGCAAGGTTTCTGCATGACTTTTTACAATGGTAATCTACTGCCAAAGCAAACAATTTTCCTTGTGATGTTGAGTTGCACGGCATTTGCTATAGAATACAGATATCAATGATATTAGCATCAATATCAGTAAAAGGTAGTCACAAGTTGACGTGTAGGAATATAGAAAATGTGGTTTTGGAGACATTTTAAACCATTGGTTACTCTGAAGTTCAGTTTCACAATAACCAGACAAACACTCGTAAGATATAACAGTTGAATTCATTGCAAATAGATTTACATGTATGCACTGAATACAGGAATTTATTATCCAACTGTGCTTTGTAGAATTGAAATAAAGTGTGAGATGAATACAAATATCACATGATATTTATACTCCAGAAACATCCATGAAATTTGCCCATACTGAAATAACAATTTGGCTTGTTGGAAAATAAATCTTTTATTAGATGTTTTGTTGTGTAGTATCACTGATTATTTTTACTCATTGTTTATATTTTGACTTGCCCTGGGGGCTTGTCAAAATACAGCACAACTCATAAAAATACTCAGCGCTACTACACAGCAAAACATCTAGTAAGATCCATATACACACTACATTTCCACCTTTGAGTGAAAAACAGTGCATGTTGCTACCGAAATGCTAGCCCTAACAGACAAGTTGATAGTAATTCATAAGGAGTCTGATACACATACATTTGGTTGCTACCATCACAAGTCCATGAAATTGGTTTGAATGAATTTTCTTGACACTGTCAGCTGTCCAAACTTATGTACCAAACAGATGATGATTAAAATGGTGATGATAATAATTACTGCAAATGACAACAATTATTCAAAAGTAATTATGTTTCCTGTGATATTATTCACAATAATTGATGGACGAAATAAAAATAATGAATTTGGTTGTTTTGTAAATAGCTCATTAAAGTGCACTACTGTCAATTGCAGTGATAAAATATTGATAGAAAGTTCAATAGTTCATTTTCTATTTCAGCCAGTCCTATAAAGAACTAATTTGGTCACTCTAACAATTGAACATGAGTCGGTTGCATACAAGAATGGTTCTAATGAGTTTCTGCACAGACACATTGGTGACTTTTTAGTATAGTTATACTCTTTTGTTTTGTTTCTTTTTAAATGTTAACTGTAACCATAGTATTTTCTTCAATTATTTTTTTTTTATCTCAGAATCACTAATAAAATTGTCTTTTTTTTTCTTTCTTTCAGTGCCATCTCCTTTGGATGACGAAAAGGTATTTTCAATGATAAATTCCTGTGTAATATTCAGTATTTTATGTTGTTAAATATTCAATCACCCTAGGCAATAGTAATAGAAGTTGTTGCATTCTTTTTCCTCATACTTTAGTTTGACACAGTATTTTAAGCAGCTTCTAAAACTCACTAATCATTTTGAATAATTTTTCCACAGAGTGTTCAATTTTTCTACGTAAATGTGCTCACCCCAATTGGTGCAGGAGCTTGCGCAGCACTTGTGATTGCATTCCTGGTTGTGCTGTGCAGATGCTGCCGCAGAAGAAAATTAAAGAAAGTGCGCTACTTTGGAAAGGTAATTTAACTCTTTACTAAGTTTTTAATGGGTCTCAACATGTTAGTTTTGCCCTAAGCTCCTCTCAAAGCATAGGCTATCAATGATCTCCCTTCTCTGCCTTGTCCTGTCTTGGGTTAGCCATTCAAGTGAGGTCCAGGTGTGTCCAAAATTCTTCATCCCAGCCCAAACATCTCACAGCCAGGTGTTTTTAGGGCATTTCAAGGTGGAATCCTTTGTTATTTATCCCTTTTTTTTCACAGGATGCTGTTTTAAATTACTGTTGTCTTAAAGTAATAAAGCACTGGGAATCTGTGATTGACTATCATCCCATTTAGAGAAGGGAGTAAGCTGGGAGATATTTAAGCATTTGGAGCTCGCATAAAAAACAATTGGAGAACAACTTGGTCCCAGAGATTGGGGCCCAGTTGTTGAAAGGCTAATTAGTGCTGACACTTGATTAAAATCAAATCCAGGTTTCTTTATGCCTTTTTGAAATAGTTTTCTCTTTTCTTTTTAGAGCATCCAGTAATCAAACTGTAAACAGAAAGAGTTGTACTGAATTTTCTTTTAAAAGTTTTCGGAGTGAAAATCGGATCTAACACTAATCCTGGGTTATCTTAACTCAGCTTTGAACAAGCCAGCCCAGTCATGCAAGACTAGCAATATATCAACATGATTGTCTTGCTGGTTATAGTTTAGTTTTATCATTCCCAGGTTTCTTTCTCTCAAAATGACAAATAGGTATACATCGGCGAAACAGGAAGACGACTAGGTGACCGATTCCGAGAACACCTTCGTGACGAAGAAAGGAATGAAAAGGACGCATCAAAACTAGTCGCTAGACACTTAAATCTGCCTAATCATTCTAAACAGCATATGACAGTCTGTGGTCTTTCCTTACATTTAGATAGCTCGGAAAGCCGCAAAACTCTGGAACAAAAGTTTATCTTTCAAATCGGCACTCTTATCCTTTAGGTATCAATGAACGCATTTCATTTTACTGATTCATTCGTTTTTCTCGTCACCATGTTCCCACCAATAGCGTAGCTCCACTTTCTGCATATAAACACACCCATAACCCCCAACTCCTCCATTCGCTCTGACGAAGGGCGAAAGCACGAAACGTCAGGTTTTTAACTCTTTACGGTGGCCAATTTACAATTTCTGCCTAGTCGATAAAATCAAATTACCTTGTTACCCCCACCGACGCAGCACCACAGTTTCTTAAGAAACTTACCCCCTTCATTCATTAATCATCTGATAATAATTCTTGTGTGCGAGGAGAAATGAGAATCTGCCAGAATTAGCTAAATTGGCTTTTTTGTTTATATTTTTGTAGGCCCCAGGACACGTAAACATGGATGAGTTAAATTTGCTTTCACATTCCAGCGACGAAGAGTGATTAAGTTCTCTTTGGTCCCTCTCCATAGTTCTCGTCTATTTTGGAAAATCCACTTTCACAGATTGAAATGTAGAACAAACCAAGGTTCAGCTCGACCATACAATTTGTATAATGAACACGCAACGGATGTAAATGGTTTTTTCACTACAATGTTTTCAAGAAGGAGTTAAAATGATGGGGAGTTTATGATGAACTGTAAGCCTGGAAACCCTCTCAGACCATCAAAGCTTACCCAGAATTGTTAAAGTTATGAGTTAAATGATACATTGTACGGGTGGAAACCTCAGGAGGTTGATAAAGTGGAAGTCAGTGATTCTTGCCAGCCTTTCTGGACAGGGACAGTTTGGATTGGACTAAAGAATCTTACGTTAACTTATTGCTCGTCAACAGATTCACAGTAACGTGTACCGATAATGCGGGCTCATATTGCATGATGTCAGGGGTACACGAACACTCATAATTGAGCCAGTATGTTTTTATACTGAAGTAGCTGGACATTAATTGTCAATCAACCACCACCTATTTAAAATAAGTTTTGTAAATGATTATGAAATAATTTAACCGTTAAAGCTCTCTTTTTGAACGTTTATTTAATTTGCCAGCAGTTTAAACCGAAATGATAGTGATGATGACGTGAAAGGTTTTAATGTAGTGATCCAGTTCATCAAAAGGTATGCATGTTTGATAATTTTATTCTTACTGGTTGAATTGTATCTGACTGTAAAATGACCATATTTGAAATAATTGATATTAATTTAATCATTGATCTCGATTTAAGGGTCGATTTACCTGAAAATTCCAAGGCGTGTTAATTTATGCACAACTACTGCACCTTTTCCTGAACCGAGCGAAATAGCTAACAGCTCGCTAGTAGCGGCGGAGTGGAAAAGCGGAGGTCTAAGTGGCTCGGGTTTGTTACGCAACTTGAACCAAACCTCTCTCGGTTTTTCACTCGTCCGCCGCTTTTCACCGTCACACCATTAACAAAACCCTTCAACAATTAAAGTCAAGAATGAAAAAGATAAAAGAATATGAAAATTCAAACAGTCTCGCAAAGATTCAGGTCTGTGCGATGTGTCATGCGGGAGATATTCGAAGGAATGTTTTACCCAAATTTTTAAGACTTTGTATTGATACGCCATATGGCGGCCGGAAGCATAAAAAAGAGATAGGTAATCAAGTTTTTCCTTAAAAAAGCTTGTATTCGTCTTCTGAGAGCTTATAAACTTCTACAGAAGTACTCATTTTCATACAAGGACTGTTATCATGATCTACATTGCGAAATCTCAGCGGATAAGTCGCTGTTTAACCCATTGACGTCCAGTGCGCCCGTATGCGCCCATGGGGACCCACACCCTTTCTACACCCTGTGACGTCATCACTTTTAGCCCTAGAGCATGAATTCGAGCACCTACTTGAACAGGTTGAAAATATCTTACAGACGATACCAGAATGAGCGCAATTGAGTGGAGGAGATTGGAGAAATAGCCAAAAAACCGTGTCACTTTGACCTGAAAATCTGCACGAAAATCGTGTTTCACTACCCACCTACCTTTCCGAGCATGTGCTTTGAAAATAATGAGTAGTTTCTGAAAAATCTCTACACCAAAATGAAGCCTACTCAATTTCCAGCAAGTGAGGAGAAACTTTAGGCAAGGAGAGGGGAAAAAAAGGGCAGGAGAAAGAGAGAAAAGTAGAAGTCGTAAGTGGGGCATGACGAAATTTTGCTCTCTGCGCGTGCCCGAGATTTTCAGGCCGCCATTTTGCATTTGGATCGAAGGGCCGTCGAGTGCACGAGCTGTCAAGCGGTTTTTGGTAAGTTTGAGCTTTTAAAACCACAACAGTGACCCGAAATCTGCTCGACTAGCTTCAAAACACAGTTTTCCACAAAAGCTGCGGCCATTAATGGGTTAACAAAGAAGCAAGTTTTTCTCGGAAAAATCCACTTTTTGGCATTAAGCAATCAACTAGGTTAGGGTAATGTAAAATCAGGTGAAAAAGTTAGGGTTAGGGTATCTTTTAGGGTTAGGGTTAAGCCCCGTCTACACGAGCAATTTTTATGTGGCAAATTTTATTTGCCCGTGTAGATGGCTCGACAAATACTTGTTCTTAATTTGCGCCAGTAATAATTTTGCACAGCGTAGAAAAAAAGGAAGATGGCGAAAGTCATAAGACGTGCCAGACGAGTTGCAGCTTTAGGTGCGTTTGTCACATTTTATGTGGCGCCTCGTCTACACGGACAATTTTTTATGTGGCAATTTTTATTTGGCACATAAAAACTAACACGCCAGCTATTCAGCAAATGCAGTTGTCATATAAAAATTGGTCATTTTTCATCATCCACACGGGCAAATAAAAATTGCTACTTAACCACTGCCACTTAAAAATTGCCATATAAAAATTTCTTGTGTAGACGGGACTTTAACCTACGTAACGTCATTCTCGGCCGCTATTTCAATATCGTGTCCCGTAAAAGCCTAGAAAATCAAACTTTATCACAAGACAAAAAACCCTATCAGACCGATTGTTAGTAAAAAGATAAGTCTTCAGCTGTTCTAACAACTAACTCAACTAAAATCTCAAAGAGATTGTTAATTCCCTTTTTTTTTAATTTTGACGACGTCACGTCAAAACCAACAGTATCGCACTTCGTTCTGCAGACAGAACGCCAGGAACAAGCAAGTAATACTTGGCCGCTTCATTACTTGGATATTTATCTGGTTTGACACTATGTTATACTGTTTATAGGAAATTCCAAGAAATGTAAGCACTCGCAAAGTTAGTATGAGGCGAACAGAATTCACTCTGAAACGCTTTCAATCGGTTTTAGTTAAGAAACGCGTGTTTGATTGACATCTTCACTTAATGAATTCAGAGAAACAGTCTACGTGTCCTTGAATCTTAAAGAGGTTTAATTTTCAGAGAGGAAGAACTTGTTATTTATGACAAGAAAGACAGAAAAGTTGCTAATCTTCTGAGTTTGGGACAACAACTTTGTTGAAGGGTAAATTACAATCCTGTCTTAAAACCAACATTCTTCGCCAACGGGATTATTTTAATGCTATGTCAGTGCAGGGAGTCGCGACAATCAAATGATCTCGCGCTAGTTGTTTCAAAAATGTGAAGCTACTGGAACGCTTATCGAGCAGCGAGAATCACAAACGAACTGTTGGAAGCTCTAAAGACTAAATGAAGAGAAGTTGAAGTCAGTTTCGGTCACTGTTTTGAGATGGTACTTAAGTTTGTATTATTATCACTTGTAAATTATATTTGATACGAGTCTCAGAATTAAAGCTGGTCCTTAAGTTAGTCTCGGAATAGAGGTTGCAGCTTCCCGTTTCAAATCTGTCTTAGCCCAAGAATGAAATGAACAAAGGCAGAATTTTAACTTAGCGTGATCTGATATCTTGTTGATTTTAAGAGTAAAGTATTAATTTATACAAGATAATTTGGTTTTTTCCAACTGGGTGATTTAAGTGCGAACAAGAAACAACCGATCATGAATAAAACACCACACGAGTGCATACGGGTGACATACGAGTAACATACGAGTAACACACGGATACTCAACAATTATTCCACGAGCGCGCGTTGGATATGAGATGATAGATAGCCAAAGAGGCGCGTAGCGCCGAGTTGGCTATAATCATCTCATATCCAACAAGCGCGAGTGGAATAATTGTTTTATTAAAAACGCCCCCAAGAAATTATTATTTTGTTAGGAGAAACTGGATTTTTTAGCTCCCTTTTGATTTTAAGCTGACGCATACGTTTACCATATTTGTAGATTATGGTATATTGGCTGATATACCATAATAGCTAAGCCGATAAAAAGTCTTGAATTGCATTATCCAATGATCCAGTTTTTAATAAATACTAATACATACGACTAACATACGACTAGCATACAAGTAACATACGGGTACATACGAATACGTACGGGTAAAAAAATACGAAAAAATACGAGTAAAATTCATGCGAGTAAATTTTTATGCAAAGTAACGACAACTTAAGTAAAATATAACATGAGAGAGCAAAAGATATATGATATTTTCTCGTCACGCATTACTTCCCCGACTAAGGAAAGATTGCGTTACAAGAGCACAGCTCTTTGATATTAAACCGGTGGCCTGGGGTCATGCCAGGTAATCCGATGTGCGCAAAAATTGGCCTGTCGCGCAGTGAATGGTCTTCACGCGTTCAATCTTTGCTGTGCACTGAACAGATTGAAGAGTGAAATACTGATTTACAGATGACACAGTTGAGAAAGGAACCGTGATGAAGATGTAACTAACAGTGGCATGACCCCAGGCCACCAGTTTAATATCAAGGATCTTTGCTCTTGTAACGCAATCTTTCCTTAGTCGGGGAAGTAATGCATGACGAGTACATATCAATTATCTTTTGCTCTCTCATGTTACATTTTACTTAGGTTGTCGTTACTTTGCATACAAATTTACTCGTATGAATTTTACTCGTTTTCGTATTTTTTTACTTGTATGTATTCGTATGTAGTCGTATGTTAGTCGTATGTATTCGTATGTATCCGTATGCGCCGCTAATATGTCCCGCAATGTCAAACGAGTAACATTCACTGCCTCTAAATTCTACACCGACAACTTGATGGTTTGTAACCTTATTAAGGATTCGCATGTAAACGTAGCCACAAAAACGCTGGAAGCAAAGCTGGATAATCTTATTTTGCTAGTCAACAAGACTTTTCCTTCGCAGCCACCAGGTAAACCGAGTAATCATATTTTTGAGTGTTGGGAACTTTTTTAAATTATAAAGAGTTCGTCACGAAGGCTTTGTTCAGACTAACCGTGGAATGGTATACTATATTTCATACAGCCAGTCCAATCACCTCTTGTAAAGAACAATATGAAAAGGACAGGTTAGTTATCCTACTCTTTATTATCAGTATTTTTGTCTTATAGAACTGATTTGTTTGACATTACGCGTCATGTACACAAGTCTCCCAAGAGTGCTGCGTGAACGCCGTTGAGCAGAGGGAAGAAATTGACGAAGCGTGAACAGCTTTTGAGCCGGAGGAACCATTTTACGTCTTGTTACTGCTCAAAGCCACTCTGCAGTAGCACAGACGTCTTTTCAAACCAGGGATTAGTTAATAGTTATTACCTATCGCATCTTGGAGTATCTCTTAAAAAAGATAAAACTAGTATTCGATATTCAAAAAATATATTGTCCATGCTAAACTTTGCTTGGTTTTTTTCCAAATTTTATTCCAAAAGGTAGTCTAAGAGAAAAGTGTACTCGCTGACTTTTGGTTCTCAGAAGATTCCTGTTTACTGTCAAATGAGAGACTTTGGGTGTGGGGATGGAGGGTGGACGCTGGCCATGAAGATTGATGGAAAAAAAGTAAAAATACTTTTTGAAGTGAATTTAAAGAATTAAAATATTAAGTAAAAACTTTCCCTGTTTTTAATTCAGAGAACCTTCCACTACGATTCTCACTTCTGGAGTGACAGGAATTCTTCTAACCTTGAAGGAGGTAAGACTGGGTTTGACTCACAATAGACTAAGTTACCATCCTATTGGAAGACGCCATTCTTCAGGATCTGTCTCAGTATGAAGATCGGCCACCAGAAAGAGTTCATTGTCATGAAAAGGCAGGCCAACTCATTGTTCTCACTGCTCGCTGATGGAAAATACCGAAAAACAACAATGGGCCGCGACACGTGGAAGACGCTTATTGGTCCGCAGGCGTCCTTGCAGCACAACTGCAACGTAGGAAAGTTTAATGCTAGTGATAGCAAAGGCTACTCTAGAGCAAGGAATGGTTTCCTTGGCAAAAACGGGAAAGACTGCGTAACCCCCGATTCTAGAATTGGCTTTGGTACAGGAGGATACAAAGATGACTCCAATACATGCGGAAATGTAGCAGCACACTCGACTGATACTGGAAACAAGTACATCAAAGCCATGGGGTACATCCTGGTGCAGTGACAGGAGACTCAAATTGCAAGCTAAGAAGCCACCATGGATGAGAAAAATGTATTGTCCTAAGGCTTACTAGCTAATAAAACAACTGGTTCAAAATGATCTTCTCCTCTGGTCAGATTTGTCTTCAAATCTAGTCTAACTCGTCTCAATTGTGTGAAACCAATTCGGGTTTTAATCAAGTTGTCTGTGAGCCACACAGGTCAGAAATTGTATCATAACATAACCAAAGTAAAGCGCGCGCAATTTAGCGTCCCCCATTTGCCCATGGGTTTACGCTGCTGGCGTGAGCAAATGCAAAAACTTTTTTTCCGCGCGCGATTGTTTTTTCTGGACACGTAAGATTTGTTAAATAAAAGGAAACTCTTTCGCTACAGTGTATCAATGTTATGTTGTAAAACAAATGGTAAACACCACAGCGTACACTATTGAGTTATGGATGCACTTGGGAGGTTTGCTAAGCACTCAAGAAGCTAGAGTCGCTCTCGGCTATCGCCTCGAGCGACTCTTACGCTTCTTTCGTGCTTAGCAACCTCCCGCGTGCATCCATAACTCAATAGTGTACGCTGTGGTGTTTACCATTTGTTAATTATGAAAGAGTTATGAGGTGGGTGACTGAACCGTTCCCTTAAATCCATTGGTCACCGGGGTTCAGTGCTGCGAAATTAATTTTCTTCTTGACTAAAATGCACAGTCGTTTTAACGTAAAGAGGGTTGTTAGTTCTTTCTAGCTAGTACTGTGGTGCAAAAATGGGGAGTTCAGGCACAAACCTAACATTGTTGATCGTTTCGATTGTTTTCGATCTGATATGGAGAAGAATCGCGAGAACAGTTAAAGTTTCTTGGCTGATTTAACAAATTCAATTATAGCATGTAAACAATGGTGGCTAGATTGGTCAGTAACACTTTTGCAGTCGAAACTAATTCTGTGCTTTTCTGGGATAAAAAAAAATATCGTGGAATTCGTTGCTCCATATTGTTTCAATTACTGTCATTCAAAAACACTAGTGGTCACTTAAAATGCTTTCCGGGGTATACCAGTCCAAGGCAGAAGACTGATAGCGGTTTGGTATCGCATGTAAGCGAGATTCAGCGCGGCGAATATTCGGTCGCCACAATGGACGGATGGAAGATTTAGGACGAGTAACAGAGCGAGAGGGGTGGGGAGGGAGAGAAAAATTTTACTCTACTTCCCGCTTCCTCTTCGCTTTGTCACTCGACTCAGATTTTCCACCCGTCCAATGTGGCGACCGAAAATTCGCCGCGCTGAATCTCGCGCTTGAAAAACAAACTACCGCCCGCAAGCAGGCTCTGTGTACAGCCCCTCATTTTTAGCTTCTTTTGAACTTTAAGAAAGGCTGTTGGAGGAAAGTGTAAAAGTGCACATGACAAGCCCGAAAGTTATTGTGGGCAGTTTTTTGTCACAGTTCGTTGACCTCTGAATTTTAGGGAAATCTGAGAACACGTCACAGTAAGTACGATCCATCGCCTGTTTGATGAATTCAATTATTTGTTTGACCTACCAATTCACTGATTGCCAGATACCCAAATTATCTTTCGAGTTGGTCGCGTTCACTTTTGTCCTATGAGGAAAGAAGATCAAGATTTAAGTTTATGTCCAGTTGTAAGGTATGTGAGGTAGCAGCGCAACCTGGGTTACACTCAACGCAGGTTTCAATGCACTACCAAGTACTACTGGTTTTGATTCTACACTGTCGCAAACATTGTACTCCACCCATCTTGTTTATAGTGCGTGTTTGTCAACTTAAAGCTTTAAGCCCTGGAAGTCATGGCAGAGAATTGACTTATTAAATTTGGAATATTTTAGTCGGAAAGCGATTTAAAAAGCAAGTCCTCTCCCTACCACCTTAGCCCCTACCTTTATGATCAGTTCGCCCCTAAATGCTATTACTCGTTGCCTTACGGTAGAACCTATTCCTGATCTGTCGAAATGATGATATAGTTTAATCAACATACAATTTACAGCGAAACCAGATCAAAGTTCGATCAACCTGCAAATTCTCAGGCGTATTAATTGGCGCACGAGTGACGCTATTTTCTGGTTTGAAAATATATTATGTTTGCAGCAAATTCTAAAAACTGTCGAACGCAAAGTTAGTAGGGGGCGAACTGACAAAAGAGCGCAACCTCCATAGCCAGGTACGCGAAAAGGAGATCACAAAAAATCACATATCAACTGAATTTACACTTAAAAACACCTTGAAACACTTTCAATTGGTTTTAATTAGGAAACACGTGTTTGATTAGCATCTTTACATAACTAATTCCTTTTATTTTGGCTTTACATATTTTATTTTCTGGGAAGAAGAATTCAATTCTTTTCATCCTAACATCCTAACATGGAATACAAGTTGTTAGGATGAAAAGTTGAGAATCTTTACAGCTTGGGGTTACTTTGTTGAAGGGTAAATACGTCTAGCTTAATTTCTGTTCTGTATTTAAGCCGACGTTCTTTGTCAATAAAATTATATAATACGCTTTGACAGTGCAGGCAGTCGCGACAATCAAATGATCTCTTTAATTGAAAGAGTAGGCGTCAATGTCAGAGATTCCCAAGGGATTAATGACTTTACGTTGTTCAATTTACATGATCAACTCAGTTTCTAAAAAGCTATAAAACCAAATTATCTTGTAATACCCCTCACCGACGGAACTCCACAGGTTCTCTAGAGACTTACCCGGCCTTTAAGTGATTTCTACAAATCGTTTGAACTTAAATGCAGAACTGAGGACACCTCACGTTTTGTTTTAGGAATTGTTTAGGGATGCATGCATGCAAAAATAGTCGGTTCGTTAAAAATAAACATATAAAATTAATTTTATGAAATCGGAGTATCGCCGTTCTCAAATTGGCCTTTCATTCTTCAGTAGATAGACAGCTATATTGTAAACAGATTTTCAAACTCCGGTAATTTCTTTGCAAGACACTAGCACTGTACGCAGTGAATAAACTTGAAAACAAACCTAAACTTGGAACTTGCCTATTGGCTGTCGTTGAGTGCGAGCAAGAAAATACGAGTCGTGTTTAACAATGATAACAAACAATAACGAAGCAAAATCACCACCATCAGTTATTCACCGGCTGAGCAACACAGAAATTATTTCCCGACGCCGATCAATCTCAAGATGCGCTTGCTTTTTGCAGTTTTTTTAATCGCAAATGTCCTCGAGCTGGTTGCTGTCTTAAGCGACGCCAGACAACAATCTTGTACCGCCAATCACTGCGGTGAGATCAGCAAAGACATTAAGACGCTTAAAACGAAAATGAACGATCTGATTACGCTGGTAAAGAACGCTTTGCCTCCAAAGCCTCCAGGTACTTTTTATGGATCATATTTTGGGGAGCGGCATTTCATGTTTTCATGTTCAAAGTGTTCTCAACTCGCTCACATCTTTACACCGCAGTCTTTTCTTTCTTACCGACAGCCAGTCCCTTCTCTTCTTGCAAGGAGCAGTACGACAAAGGAAAGTAAGGAAACAGTACGATGTTTTCATTTCAAAATTCCAAATCGCTCGCTTGATGCTAAGAGACCATTGTTGTAGGTATGAGGACTATTCTCGTGCATACAGGCTGACTCAATCCGTTAAATGCTCTCTTTTGTCATAAGTTCGAGACGAAGCAAAGTGTATCCACTGGTGTTTGGTTCTCAAAAGATTCCTGTTTACTGTCACATGGGGAACTTTGGATGTGGCGGTGGAGGATGGACTCTGGCTATGAAGATTAACGGTGCAAAGGTAATCTCCCTGTCTTCTTTCAGGACCTCTTGATTTATTGAAACTGAAAAAAAAAATGAGATAAATTTCATTATTTTAGAGAACCTTCCATTACAATTCCCATTTCTGGAGCGACAGAAATGCCTATAACCTTGGTGGAGGCAGGACTGGCTTTGACTTACAAGAGACCAAGTTACCGACTTACTGGAACACACCCTTCTCAAAGATCTGTCTTGGTTTGAAGATTGGCAATCAACTCAGATTCATTGTCATCAATAAGAGGGCCAACTCACTGTACTTACTGATCGCAGATGGGAAATACCGCGCTACCTCACTGGGTCGGCATACTTGGAAGTGGCTGATTGGTTCGCACGCCTCCTTACAGTACAACTGCAACAAGGAAGGGTTCAATGCAGTGGGAACAAGACTTAGTCTATCCAAAGCAAGAATCGGCATCATTTCTAACCAGGAAAATAACTGCGGTTCCTGTGACTCCCGAATTGGTGTCGGCACCGGAGGTCAACCTGGTGACTCCAACACTTGTGGAAATGAAGCAACATACTCGCCAGACAATGGAAACA